>NW_025335941.1:5343542-5489587 GCF_004798865.1 Varanus komodoensis | reverse complement strand
TCTCTCTCTCTCTCTCTCTCTCTCTCTCTCTCTCTCTCTCTCTCACACACACACACACACACACACACACAGAACACTGTGCATAATCTATTCCAAAGAAGCATTTTACAGACTTTTTAAACTGATAATTTGCATGCTCCATTGCCTCCGATGGATATGTAAGCTCTGTGAACTGTGCTTTTCACACAAAGCTTACAAGTTATGTGCGAGGCCCTGTAGAGGCTTAAGACATAACCAGGTATTGATGTTTCTGTCACAGGATGTACAAAGCATTCTGATTATCCCAACAGAGTTTGTAATTACCATGAATCTTGAAACCTGTAATAATCTAAAGTTCCCTTACAGAATTAATCAGGTATTAAAAATACTTTTTGTTCTGCAGTTCTATGAAGTTTTGTAAGTATCTCAAAAATCACTATATTATAGAATAATAGAGTTGGAAAGGGCCTTGAAGAACATTAGGTCCAATCCCCTGCTGTTGCAGGACAGCAATTTACATCATGCCACTAGATGGCTGGCCAGTTTCTTTTTGAATGTCTCTAGTGTGGGAGGATCCACAACCTCTCTAGGCAACTGGTTCCACTGTTGCGTTGCTCTGACAGGGAGGAAGCTTTTCCTGATCTCTAGCCTGAATCTGGGTTGTTGCAACTTGAATTGATTATTTTGTGTCCTGCACTCTGGCATCAGTGAGAAGAGATCTTGATCTCCCTCTTTGTGACAGCCTTTGAGGTACTTTTGATGTACCTTTGAGGAGTGTGTGTGCGCACAAGTGTAGAGAGAGAGAGAACTCCTAAAATTGAAACCGTATCACTGGTAGAAAGCCGTAATTAATTGAAATGATTCCTGCTGAAAGTGAAAGAACAAAAGCAGGGCTTCAGCTGAACTTTAAGACAACTACTGAAGGATTACAGAATTTGAACATTTAAGGCACTGAAATTGTGAACACTTTTGTATGCTTTGGCTTCATCATTTCAAAGGGAGATTTTCTTCAAGAAATTTGACAGAGTGAGGCTTGGAATGGCAGCAATGAAGGAACTAGAAAAGATCATCAAATGTAATGGTGAGTTACTGGATCCCAAAACCAGAATCCTGGGTTTGACGACTGTACAGTGAAGAAAGCTGACAGGAAGAAAATGGACATATTTAAAAGATGGTGCTAGAGGAGAGATTTCCAAATTCCCTGGATGGACAAAAAGATAACAAGTGGGCCATTGAGCAAGTCAGAACCTTCCCTGAAAGCACAAGTAGGACAACTGAAGCTGTAATCTTTGAATAGATCATGAGAAGGAAAGACTCGCTGGAGAAAACAGTAATACTAGGGAAAGTTGAAGGTGGAAGAAAAAGGGGAAAACCAAATATAAGATGGATGGATTGCATAAAGTGAGCCATGTTCTTGAGATTAAAATAACTGAATAGGGTTGTTAGGGACAAGATATTCTAGAGGGCATTGATAGGCTCAGGATAAGTGAGGGAGGACTTGAAGGTATCAAACTGTAAGAGGTCAAGAGGACAATATAGAAGGTCCTTCTCCTTTTCATTACTTTTACCATATAAGTACAGGGGCATTTTCAGTTTGTTTACTTACTGACGAAAAAACAACTTCTCATCTGTCCTTCACTGCCCTCATCCATTGACAATGTCACCATCCAGCCTGTAGCTTTATCTCTGACTCCTCCGTCTCTATGACTCCCATCACATATTCAGCCTGTGACCAAGTTATGGCTATTCTCTCTTTACAGCATTGCAAGGAAAAATAGATGTGGTAAAAGTTTATATCAAAAGCGATCTGTGTTATTCTTTATTCCCCACCCTGTTTTTTTTTTTACTTGCATTATAATTCATTGCATAGTCTTTTTACAAATTGTCTGATTAACAGACTGGATTTCTTACTGCAGCCTTCTTCCCATTGTGTATGTTGTCTCACCTTGGTCCCAGTGTATCCGCCCAGTATTCTGCTACCCAAATAATTATTGCTCAGATCATTCAAACTTCACCCTTTTCATTAAGCCTTGGCATGAACTCTCAGTTTGCATGGTATAATACAACTACATATTTGTAATGAAAACGACTTTCCTATTTACCACTGAACCTACTTTCCTATCCTTGATCTGTTCTTTCCCCCATCTCAGTATTTAGATGGCAAGCTACCCAGGACAGAAGGGGCTGCCCTCCTGAATGTTCCTGAGTTCACTGCTGCTGATGCTAAACATCAGAAAATTCTTTTATTCAGATCTTTAAATTAAAATAATTGCAAGCAGAATAAAGTTTTGGATGGTTTTTTAAGCTAAGAATTTCTAACTTAAGACTGAACAAACAAAAACAAAACAAAATAAAGCACAATGCATAAGCAGTTCAAATTCAGAATGAGTTAGACTGGGCTTTCCACTTATCTCAGACAAATTATAATGGGTTTTAAAACATTCCCTGCTATTCCCATACATTCTGAGAAATGTCAAGTTTTTTAGGCATGTAAATTGTATTTAGCTACTGAAAAACTTATCAGCAAGCTTTTGTTTGGCAGAACCCATAAGAGAAAGAAGTCAGTTGTGGTGAAATGTTTACCATCCCTGCTTTCTATTCCCTAGAAGCCATTAATAAGGCATTTCTATCAGCCCTTGTGTATTTCACCATTACTTTAAAAAAAGCAATGAAAATGCTTCAAAATTTTGTTCTCTGCTTATTCTGTTCAAAGACTTCTAATCAACTGAAATAATTCCGCCTCATTGTACCAAAACAAATAGTGATCCTTTCCTAATCTCTCCACCTAAATTAGATGTTCCTATCTGCAAGAAGTAGATCTCAAAGCCAGTTTCTCAGTTTACATGTGTAAAATTATATGCATAATTCACTCAGTTCCTTTATATTCTTTCAAAAGTCCACATAATTCGACTTTAATCTCATTCTTTTAAGTAATATAAACCTTACTATCACTTCTCTTTTCTTCAATTATTGTTACACTGATACACTTGCAATTGTAAATGCAACCAATAAGAAAAGAGAGATTTCTCATAGATTTCAAATATCAGTATGTGCCCTCAGACATAGAATAAATATGGGGGAGATATTGCTGAAACTGACTTATGGTTGCTGGCTGGCCATGCTTTTGTCAGGGAAATTACTTGTTAATGGACCAGAAGGGCTGATGGATGCTTCATTAAGTGTGCTAGTAATTTGCTTTTAATATACAGACAGCATTCTGAAACAGTTTCAACATACATTCCAGGTTACTAGGGGAATAACTTGGTATACATTTTTCCAAATATGTTGCCTAATATGGATATTTTATTAATCTGTGAATTGCCTATTATCTGAACCACCAATTTATGTAAACATTTGGAAATATAAACATGTAACGTTCATATTAATGTCCTACCCATGGAAATTTCTCACCTTTCCCTCCCTGTGTACTTAGAAATCTAATTCAAGGTGCTGATTTCAATATGTAAAGCTAGCTTTGGATCACAGCAGCATCTCTCCTGACCTGAGCTATGCAGACACTATAAACAAAGTAGGAGGCCACAGAGAAAGACCTCAGAGAGTGCCATTTCCAAGGGAAGCTTGAGGGGTAGCAACAAAGGAGTGCGCCTCCTCAGCAATGAACTTCCTGGTTAAGGAATGATATGCTCCCTGACTAGCTGGCACCAATTCTGTCATACCTTTGGCACCGTGTTAAGATTTCCTAGTTCTCCAAGACATTTAATCACATATTAGGGTGGATCTAGTTGCATTGAAAACTAATTTAGCTGCTCACATTTTAAAAAAAAATCTGTTGTACATTTGTGCTGATGTTATTCTGCTGGCTTTTGGCATTTTCATGAATTGTTGTGAACTGCCTGGGATGCTTTAGCTATTGGGCAGCATATAAATAGGTAAATAAATATGGAATATCCTCTCATGAAGGTGCAACTGATGTCAATGTTCAAGCTGTTGCAGCACCAGCACTCAAAACTGTTGTGTTCATGTAGGTGTTGCAATTGATTTTTCTTGTCTGCTTTATCATGTTGGTGCCTTCCTTTGTTTTTAATATCATTATATATTCTTACTGTATTGTTTCAGTTAATACAGGTAGACTTGCCTGTATCTATAAAGATACAAGGC
Organism: Varanus komodoensis; assembly: GCF_004798865.1. NCBI lineage: Eukaryota > Metazoa > Chordata > Lepidosauria > Squamata > Varanidae > Varanus > Varanus komodoensis. Next base: position 5,485,489 of record NW_025335941.1, on the reverse strand, counting down.
AGGTTTGAAAGGTTTTAATGAGTATGTGAGCTTAAGTGGACTCCGGGGGATGGTGGAGGACAGGAAGGCCTGGAGGAATGTTGTCCATGGGGTCATGATGGGTCGGATATGACTTCACGACTAACAACAACAACGAGTAGTAAAAGCCATCAGAGTTTGGTGAAGGTGTATTTAAAAGGGCAGTTCTAAGACAGACTATGAATCAGGGACAACTGGGAAGCATCTTTGACAGCAAGATGCCTTCCTCTGGTGTTAAGATATAAGATTGCTGGGAGATCCAGCTCTGGGAGATTGCTGTCTGATAAGACTATATGCTGCTTGCATCCTGTCACTTAAACTTTTCTATATAAAAGCAGCCTAGGCAGATTTTACAGGGGCTAAAATTGCATTTTGGAGAGAGACTGGAACCATTTCTCCACAAAGTCTTATCAAGCATTAGAAGCTGTTCTTCTAGATGCTGTTTATGAGTCGACAATGATTATTGAATGATAGGTGGGAAGGAATCGCTATCTAATTCCCTATCAGGGACCTCTTTGGGGTTTTAACTGAAGTATACAAAGGCGAAGATTACACACTTGCCACCTCCCTCTTCCCACAATTCAGGGACAAACATTATTCTGTTTTCATTGCATTCACTGACTCAGAAGTTATTCTGTGATAAAACATAACCCTACACATAACCAATATGCACCTTGCACAGCCTTTCATTTCATGCAAACATAGAACCTGCCACAGCCTCTTTTCATGCTAGCAGTCCCTGTCCCTGCTGTTATTTGTATACTGCTCTCTATCAGCTGTAAGTGGGAGGAAAGAGAGCTGGTCAGCACCCATAGCTCATAGTTTAAATCCTGCTATTTCCAGGCAAGATGTTTGTGGTTTGTAAAGCAGCAGCAGATGGATCAAACATTTTGATTACCTCACTTTATCACACCAAAATGTATGCCGATGTTTCGCTCATGAATGCAGCCTAACAATGTAACATTTCTGGAATCTTTAAAGTCTAGTGAGTGGATAGGGAAGATTATTGTTTTTATTATTGTTTTTTGGCGGGATATGGAATTTTGTATGGATAATATAAATATATGCACTACTTATCAAATCTACACTTGTTGTATCACTATAACTACATACATGTGTAATTTATTGGGATATACAATGACACTGTTTTGCATATTTCTGGAAGGATGCAATTCTGTGCATGTTTACTTTGAAGTGCCATTCTTTTTAGGCACAAAAGTTTGCCAAAATATCAAATGTCTCAGTTTTTGGTAAATGTCTGTTGGACAATCATTGGAGGACAGCAGTAGAAAAGGTCAGTTACAAGGAAGGGGTGATTAGGATGACAGCACATGCAAAACACTTGCGTCAGCATCACCACACTAAGTCAGGGTCACCTGAATCGGGGAGCAGCAGGTCACAAGTAACGGGTCCTGTATGTTTCCCTTTTCATGAATATTGTATCACCTTCTTAAGTGCAGAAATTGATCTTGAATTTTGATCAATTGATCAAATTGATCTTGAATGTCTCCTCATGCTCACCTTTGCTGTTTTCCTAAGCAAATTGCCCCAAATGTTACATCATGTATATGTTAAAAGAGAGAGGGGGAGACAAAGGTTAAGATGGATTTACTCATAGTATTCTTCAGGTGGTCCAATTACCATGGTGAAAAAAATACATGAAGATACACGAAGTGCTCCCACTTTTCACATCTGTTCTCATCTTCTTCAAATGCAGATTGATGCATTAAAGAGGAGCATTTCTTCTATCCATGAAGGTTCTTCTGTGCAAAGAACTCAGATTTTCCAGAGTTCTTAATCATGTGGAGTGCCTCCCTGGATACAGGAAGTGCTCCTCTTAGTCAACCTATGAACATACAGAGTAGCAGATGATAAAAATGGAGAGGAGTGCTCCTTTTGTCATGTGTTTTTTCAGCACTGTAAGTAGATCACCTGAAGAAGGATGTGTAACATGTAAAAGTGCAAATATTTTATTGTGCATTCATTCTAAGGCTATTCAGTTTACAAAGCAGTTTGAAAACTACTTCATATGATTTGATACCTTTGATTTTTAATTCATTGAATTAGGAGATATATACATTGGTGCACTGAAACAGAATGTGTATTCTTTTCTTTAGGCTCTAGTGAATGATATCCAGACAATCCAACCCAGTTTGAATAGTGTTAATGAGACTGGAAAGAAAATGAAGATTATAGCAGAGCCAGAATTTGCTTCAAGACTACAGACTAAACTAAAAGAGCTCAATACTCAGTGGGATCACATATGTGAACAGGTACTCTATGTCTTGCTGGGAGTGGGTCTCCTTAAATTAAATTCCAGATTTCTCATTGACATAATTTGCCTCATTCTGTATCTACTGAATAGGAGAGGTGGAGCCAGACATTTACTGTTCACCCCAATTAACTTTTCATCTTACTAAATTGATCTATTATATATAAATGCATGCAGTGCAGAGGAAGTTTAGTGTGATGGTTCAGTGGTTATGTAATATTGTTACAAATAGAATATTAGGCATAACAGCAATGAATAAATCTAGCAAGTTACCTACTTAATAGTTTTACCTACACTGACTTTTTCTTAACTCAAGACATTTAATATCAACCATTAAAGGAAAGTGGAATAATAACACACCATAATGATTCAGAGTTAAATAGCTTGGAAGTGCAAACTGTAGCATTTGTAAGCTGCAAGCATCTATCTGTTGAGAGTTTTAAAAATCTAAATGATGTTAGTAGGAAGTAGATTTGCAATTATTCCAGAATACCCTACCAGTAAAGGAAACTGCCACCAAGAATCCCCCTGTACAGATGATGACATAAATAAAAGTATATAAAAACTTTTTGCATTTAATGTTATAAATGCAAAATTGAACATTTAATTGTAACCAATGATCCAAATACTAGGGACCAAGATTTTCCAAAAGGAGGAGTATGTGCCATCCCTTTGTTTTAATACTGAATTAACCTTTGAACTAATATTTATTTATTATTTATTTATTTAGGAGACTTCTATGCCGCCCCATTCGCCGAAGCCTCGGGGCGGCTCACAACCATAAATAAACTTCAAAATAGAATAATATAAATTAACAATATAAATTAACAATATAAATTAAGTCACCCTGGCCAAAGAATAAAATGAATAAATAATATTAACAATTAAAATAACATTTGAATAAAAAGGTCTTCGCCTGACGCTGAAAAACAAATACATTTCCCCTGATTATGTTTTATTAGACTGTTCTGGGTTACAGCTGCAAGTGTGTGGAAGGTTTTGTATTATGCAATACTGATAGTTTTTATGAATCTATACACTTTTATTACCATATCTTTTTTAAATATATAAATCACATTTTTATTAGCCATATGAGAACCAAGCATGACTGGCCTAGGAATGCAAGGAATTCTAAGATTTTTATTCTTGTCCACACCTGCATAGGATTGCATCCTAAATAAACATACTTTAATAACATTCATGTTTTTCTTTAAGGCTCATGCTAAAAAGTCAGCACTAAAAAGTGGTTTGGATAAGACAGTGAGTCTTCGAAAGGATTTGTCAGAGATGCATGAATGGATTACACAAGCAGAAGATGAATACCTTGAGAGAGACTTTGAATATAAAACACCAGAAGAATTACAGAAAGCTGTTGAGGAACTAAAGGTATCAATGCCAAGTGGATATGTTCATATCTTAACCCTTTCTTGAAGTTACTGCTGCATACAATCTGTTTGCTCATTTGAAAGTGCTGACTATTTTAAGCCTTACCTGAGAATCTCAAATACAGAAGCTTAGATGACTTAAACTAATTTTCTTTCAATTTAACATATCTTGTAAGATATCATACTCTACAGACAGGGTTTTTAGCACTTCATTAAATGAAATATCATTTTTAAACGTGTTCATGCTATTTGGAGGTACCCCCCTCAAATATTCTAGCAGTTAGCTCCCAGTGATGTGATACCCTGCTGCATTAACATGTCCTCATAAATTAGAATTATCACATGAATATAACCCAATTCTAATATTATTGCATGAACAAATGTGTAGATATGCCAGCCTCCAAATCCACTTGGATCAGTACATTGGTCTTTCAGTAGCACTATCTATTTCTGGAATCTGATTTGTTGTTCTAAAAGAATCAGTAACTGATTCTGCAGTCTCATGATCTTGCATGTCTCTGGAGAGGCAGGCAACATGATAGTTAGTTGTCAAGAGTTAATTATGCTTAGTGACAATTGTTAGTTAACCTAGTAAAATAAGCTCTGAATAGCTTTTCTCTCAAACCAGCTTTCAGCCAAACAGCTACTGTATAGGTGTCTTTCTCTGCCTCAAGATTGCCCTGCTGTTTCTAACTTCTAGGGTGAAATTCATGTCTACCTCTTATAGACAGGCAGACTTGTTCTTTGCTCAGGTTTGTTCTCTTCACCTACCAGGTTTCTCAATACTGCAGGTTCTCTTCCAATTGACAATTGGCTGATGAACCAGCTTTGGATATTCTCAGTGTCAGAATCTCTAACCAATCCAATTATGTTCTAACCAATCATAATGTGTTTGTACAGGTTTTACTCAGTGGTTTTATTTTACTGACCTGCCACGGGCTATATATGGTCCTTTGACCCACTGAATTTGGTTGATCCCTTGCCCAGCGCAAATTGTATTGAACTATCTGTATGGAAACCAAGGCAATTTTTCCTGCTATACTTATTTTAAAATTTCCCTCTTCCACCTTAACAATTGTTAGTAAGGCAGGTCCAACTGTCTTAAGACAAATACAAAGTAACAGCACCAGGCTTCTGGATTACTTTGTTACATTATGAGTCAGAGCTTACTCACTATATATACATATTGCAAACAAATAAATCCAGTATTTTTCCACACATGAAATTAAAGTGCCACTCCTTTGTTCATTTTCATTAAGTGAGAGGAAGGGAGAAAGGAGAAGATATGGAAGAACATGAGTAGGAAGATAGGAGGGAAAGAAGCTTGGTTGGTGAATACATACAGCAGAGTCAAACCACTGGCTGTTCCATATCCTGTGGATGTCCATTTAGTGACAACCAAGAAGAGGATCTTCCATGTTGACAGTTCTCTCTGAAATATTCTTTCTGCAAGAGGGAGAGAAAAATGCATTGACTTTATTATAATTATAGCACATGCTGAAGGTTGTATTGATCTTTGAAGACTTATGATACCCATGAAGTTTAATTTCTGGACTACTGATTATATAAGTTCACATGCCCCAAAAATACAACCTAATATAGCTTTGTTTTAGCTATGTTATATATTGGTATTATTAATCAGCTTCTTGGTATATTCTTTACATGACAGTCAGTTTTTAGATACTTCAAAATAGGTAAATATTTGATTTGTATTTCTGTGCCTGAAAATATGAATCACTGCAACATGTCTATGGCTGAAAGATTTCAGTGAAATGGTTCATGTTCTTAGTTATTTGATGCCACATAAAATTAGGTAGGCTACAAATTAAGTTCTTTTCAAATAATTAGTGGGGATAGGTTACCCTGGTGTTTGCCTCTTTATTTTTAAAGGCTATAATTAATATAAATTTCTGTGTTTACAGAGAGCAAAAGAAGAGGCCATACAGAAAGAGGTGAAAGTGAAGCTTCTCACAGACTCTGTGAACAATTTTATAGCAAGGGCTCCACCTGCAGCTCATGAGGCCTTGAAAAAGGAACTTGATGTTCTAACTAAGAATTACCAACGACTCTGCAGCAGGCTAAATGGGAAGTGCAAAACACTGGAGGTTGGTTCTTTCTCCAGCTAAAAATAGAATGCCTCAAACTATAACAGTAAAGGTAACAGCTGATAGAGAGTAGGAGTTGATACATGTTTAACGTCATAAGCCTTTCCTCATTTGGTAATGTTACATAACAGTACTTTATTAGACTAAGCTTCACTCAGAGACAAGGTATATCTCAATGAGCACTGTATCTTAGAATATGGGACTTGAGGAAATTTTCCATAAGAGACTGTTTGTGCAGTTGTAGGAAATGAGGGAATAAAGTAGTTGCAGAAGTTGAAAAGAGCCTTTTCATAAGAAGCATAGGCAGGCTGCCCTATGCAGATAAAGGAATAATTCTTTGTTTAAGACTGCATGGTTTGGTATGGTATGGTTATGTTGATTGTGGAATGAGACTGGGACTTTCTTAGCATTTAAATATAAGACCATGTAGGTCAATCCAGTATGTAGCATATACTGTGTAATAAAATCAAATACTGTGCCTGTTGCAAAATGCTCTTTATGATACTGAATGTTCTAGTGTTTATCATTTTCATTATTTATGCTTCTATTAAACTGTTTTTGAACAGATATAAAACTAAATGAACATTGCCAATAATAAGGACAGGAAATGGGGATGAGGTACTGGAAAGAAGGGCTGTTTAGTGTTTAGTTTAATCAACTTCAATTAAAAATATGGCTAAAGTGAATTAAAATATGTACAAGTGAAAGAGAATTAAAATACAGAAGAGAAAATATGACTTTTTGATAACTTTAACTTCATCCTCTTGTGTTCTGTTCATCCTTGTATGTTCCTGTAATTTAGTAAAAATGTTTTATTTACATACAGTTATTTGTCCATAAAATAAAACAAAAATAGCTTTTGAGATTAAAAAACATATTTTATACCTAAGAAGAGTTAAAAATTATTCCTTTAATTTATTCATCAGGAGGTATGGGCATGTTGGCATGAACTACTGTTGTACTTGGAAGTTGAGAATAAGTGGCTAAATGAGATAGAATCGAAACTCAGGGCAACAGAAAATATTCAGGAAGGTACAGAAGAGATCTCAGAAGCACGAGATGTAAGTACTGATGTAAGGAACATGTACACCTTTACATTGGAACAGCTCAGTGTTACATCAAAGCATAATATGCTTGGTCAATTTAGTGTTTATTATGATCTATACACCCACATGAAAGTACTTTATTTCCATTAATTTTGTTATGTTAGATTTCTTCGTATTATTGTCTACAGGGAGGTAAAAGGGAGATGTGGAGGTATTGGATTCAGATGGGCTAAAGAATTATTAGACTGGAATCAGAGCTGTCAAAAAGAATTTTTATTCATTTTTAAGATTCATTAGTTGCTCTCTGTATAATTGCTCTCAGGGTGATGTACAACAAAAATAGAAGTAAAATCCAGAATCCATACAGACACAGAAAAAACACAATCAGTTGAGATCAGCAGAAGGTAAAACGGTAATCAGGGAAGACCTAAATACATCAAAGAGTAATGCAGTAAGCTCAAACAAAGAACCCTGCATCAGTCAAATGGTCATTAAATATATTTCTTGCCAAGTGAGTGTTTAACATACTCCACCAGTGAACTCACGCATGTCCTGACGGCCAAATAGCTTCACAGATGACTTGTAAATAAAACATTCCTACCTTGCTACTGACCCTGTGAACAACACAGAAGTTCCAAAGCTCCATGTATCCCATGCTTACACACCAGGGCTTGCTGCTTCCCTTTACTGTGGAAACAAATCTGATTCGTCTTATTCCCATTGTGCATAGAACTACAGAGAGATGTGTGTGTGTTCCTTTTCCTTACATTTTCTCATACTTTGTAATACTGCTGCAAAGAACCCTGACAACCCAAAGCAGCTTTTAATAAAAGCCTAACTCATCCCTAGAGCTACCAAATAATAAGCATCTGTCAGAATAGCTAAGAATCAGAACCAAGGCTCATTAGGCCTATTGCTTTGTCCCTTGTTGCACTCGGCACTCAAAATAAGTCCAGCTATGAGCAGCTATGTCAGCTGATAAAAATATTCAGGAGCTGATATCTAGACCTCAATATTTTTGGTTGCCTATATGTTTATTGCATTGATGGCCAGTTCAACAAGATAACCTCCACTGAAAGTGCATTATTCATTGTGTGGCTGAAGCATCTCATGCCTTGTTAATGTTTGCTAGACTCATTTCAGCTGATTAGTGGTAAAAACAAGAATAGTGATGTGCCCTACTTTGCCCATGAATATTCTTTTATTTTAATGGAACTATAACATTTATTGCTCTTTTGTAGTAATGAGAGCTCTGAATACTATACAGTTTTGTCTGTGGGAAATTGCAAAATAACAAATAATATGGTTTATTGATGTTTTAGTCTCTGGAAGCATTACTGCAACACCCAGAAGATAACCGCAATCAGATCCGTGAGCTGGCACAGACTTTAACTGATGGTGGAGTCTTGGATGAACTAATCAATGAGAAACTGGAGAAGTTCAATACTCAATGGGAAGAACTGCAACAAGAGGTACATTTTAAGAAATAATTTCCCTCCCCTACACTTTTCTTTTGAACACTTTGTTTAGCAGTAATTCTGGCTGCCTCAACAATAAAGTGAGGCATCTTGTAAATTACTGTGTTGTAAAGATGCTTTAAAAAAATCACAAGTAGAAACCAGCCCAGTTTTTGCAGTGTCAGAAATTGGGGAGGGTTGGTGAATCAAGGCAGCACTAAGTACATAACTTATGTATATTTGTTTGCTTGTATAAGGAGCTGGCCCTTTTGCTGTTGGCTTTTATAGGAAATATACATTTTTGTGCTTCTTTCCAGTGGTCTTAGTGAACAAGAAATAGGCTTTCAGGTTTAAGAAGGCTATATCAATGTTACTATCAGTTAATTGTCAGATATTTCCTTTACATTTGGCAGTAACGTCTAGTGGTAGAGGAGAAATTTTATTCTTATTTCAATGTAGACCTATTTACTTTGACTTCCTGGCCCAGTATACAAAGCACTCTACAAAACACTTAGTGATCCCTCTCAAGCCTCTGAGTTGCCGAGCAAGTCTTTAAAAGCCTCAGAAAAACAACTGTAATAACCTGGCACTGAAAAGATGAAAGACTCAGTGCCAGCTGAGCTGCAGTGGGGAAGATATTCCATAGATGGAAGCAACCTTCACCCCTTTTTGCCACCTTTTGCAACTTCCTCCAAGTTGGCACTCAGAAGAAGGTCCCAGAAGATAAGTATAGTGTCTGGGGAGATTGCACTTGGGAAGGGTACCATGATAGGTGGTGTTGTCCTAAGCCATGCAAGGGCTTATAAGTTAGAACCAGCATGGGCCAAAATTATCTTAAATATTCAGACTTGCAGGTCCCAGTTATTACTCTGGCTGACATTCTGTATCAGCTGCAGCTTCTGAACTGTCTTCGAGGGTATCTGCTGATGATAAAAAGCAGAAATAGAGCTGTGTGCCATTAGAATACAAACGGGTCTTTTGCAGGTATAGGAATTAAAGGCAGGGCACATGGATGTGGAGTAAAGATGTAGATTTTGGGGTGGAAATATTGCACAGAAAGGTAAGAATTAATTCTCTTCACGCATACTGTGGTCTCATTCTCAACTGCTGCTTTTCTGAAAGAAAGTGGCCTGTTCTGAGCATACATTTATAAGTGATTAACTTATAGTTTGGCCCATGTTCTTGAAAGTTTAGTATATTGAAGGTATATATTCTGATGTTTGTGGCATTTTAGCCTTTGACATTTTGGGTACACCTATATGACATATTCTTTAAATGAACAAAGATGGCTGGAAACCAAGCAAGTGCCCTAAACTTAAGTTCCCATGCAACATGGTAGGTCAACTCACTTGGATATAGATATAGATGTATTATTCCCCAATAATATGTGATTATTATTTTTTCTTAATTGAAGTGGTGACTAAGTGTTTCCTCTCCGGAATCAGAGGAAATACACTGCGGTTTTAAAATCCAGTATCCATATGTAATACTGTCGTATGGATTCATGATCTCCAAGGCATGCCAGAAAAATGAAAATTCACATTACTAAAATTAGTGTATAAGAAGCATTCAACAAAGACGATAATAAAATGAGAATAGAGAAAAAAACCTTACCATCTAAAACATATTAGACTTCTTTTTCCTTTATGTTATATGATTGAAAACCACCTCAGTTTATAGGATAAGAGCCCTACTATTTTTATTAGCTGCATTCTTCTCCTCCTCCAGAAATGAGGAAAATGCTTCCATGGATTGCTGCCACAGAGAGCACACACAAGTAGACAGGGCAGTGCTTGAACTATTAGGGCAAATAAATCCATAATAGCTACCAGTAATATCTCCTCTCCCTCCTAATTTTAGCTAAAACATAGCCTGCATCAAATGCTGTCTGGTGATTGTGGTCCACCTTCCCCTTTACAGTCATGGAAAATCATGACTCCACACACTTATAAAAGGCATTTAGGAAAGTTTTTATTGAAGATTTGGCTCTAACCTAGAATATATATTGATTTCTATAAGATAAATAAAACAGACACTTCTTTGACAATTAATATAAATAGGCTCCCACTGTGTCACCTACAGCAAGTAAGATTTTCTTCATGACCTGGCATAAAAGTCATTTAGTTGGTTAATCTCCTTGTGTAAGTATCCCTTGCTCTACAAGTGAACAATGTAGACAAGTCTTATTAGACAAGCAACTCAATAAAATGTTTATGGGCTAGTATTTTCTGTTGACCTATGTGAAAGTGGGACTTAAAATATGCAAACAAAATTAGCATACTATTACAGTCTTTGTACATTGCCTTAGAGCCTAAGGAAAGTTAACATAAGGAAGGTTACAGCTGGGTGAATTCTCTTTCCGCCCCCCCCACCCCCCGCCACCCATACACACACCAGCAGTTCCCGTTTCTTCCTGAAAAATATTTCTTGACAGACAAATGGAGCTTCATGCACATGGGGTGCAGTAAGTTGGTGGGAGGTGCAGAAAAGTGTCCCAGATTACGTAGGCTTGGAGTCTAATGAACATGAAACATTTTCTCCTCTCCTCCACCTTCCAGCAGCTTGAAGGGTTGCATCCCACATGGAAAATTCTGCTCAGAGGAAAAAATATGGCTAGAGATTCATCTATTTTCTGTTCCTATATGTTCATTTATGTCTATAATGTCCTGTTCCTACATTAGGGAAAACCCTCGAATTTGTTCAGATATGCATGAACATTCATATTTAAATGCACATTTGTCAAGGTACACATTTCTTAACATGATGTTTCTCAAGCTATGCATTTATTAATATATGGTATTCTAGAATACACACTTCTCTGTGTATTTTGATATCTTGTGCATCTTCCTATGAACATCCATAAGGCTGGGGCCTTAGTTAGGATGTAATTAAGGCTTTTTTCTGCCTTATAAGTGATTAGGCAGAAAAAAAAAGCCTAATGCATGCTGGGAATTGTAGTTCTTTTTAAATCTGAACTAAAGCATTAGGACTTATTTAAGAATAGAATAGAGAGGATCAGGAAATGTCCAAGGAAAGGTATGTCCCAAAATTGACCAGATTGGTAGCTGAAACTTCTTCAGCTCTGGCAGTGGGGCAGCATCTTCCACTGCACCAGAGGATGGCAGGCTAGTTTAGCAAATAGCCTTTTCTGCTTCCCACCCTTCAGCAGCTGTTTCAGTCTGTTTAATGGTAGAGCTGGCTCTGCAATAGGAGCATGATCTAAGTTCAGTGGCATAGAAGTCAAACCACTGTGTGTAATTAATTTCTACATGCTAATATGAAAAGTGGAATATGCTTTAACATAAGGGTAGATAAGAGATGTAGTTTGTTTTAAATTATTAAAAAAAACATTTTAAAAGCACATTTGAAAGCATTAATTAAAGTGAATGTTAGGTCGTGGTTTCTCTTGAAATAGCCATTACTGTGTAATAAATGGCAAACATTTCTATTTAAATGCCCCCTTCTTTCTAGCAACATATCCAAAGATATGTTGGATCCAAAGAACATAGTTCCACTTGTAAAACAATGATTTTTCTGTGATACTGTTAATTCAGAAAGAGAAGTGACACGTCTATATATAAATTATCACTTTAGTTAAAAGAAGACAGACTTTGGAATTTGTTTTTGGAAAGAAATCTCAGTGATTACAGTATTCTATTAAGTTTTTATTTAAAGTTTTATGAAATTACATTTCATCAACTAATGTATACTGTTTCATATAATTAACTGATGGGAATGTAATTGAAAATAGGTTAGTATTTGCAGGTGTAAAAACACTTTGGAAGTGACAGAAGTTGTGCTGAAAGTGGGTTCTCAGATCAACACTTTTTTTTCTTCACAATGTGCACCCAAATTGTTGCTGTATGAATGAAGAAATTTTCACTATACTCCTGTCACTGGGTAAAAATTATGAAAGGCATATTTGTATTATTTCCTGTTAATGAATGTCTGTAGAAATGGTTCTCCCTCTCTCTGATTCTGAATTTTTGACTTCAAGGTTACCCTTGACATGGCCTTGGAAAGATGAGCATAGCAGCTCAAGTTTTGAACAGAATTTTAACTCTAGAAAGCAATTGTGGGATTTTAGCCAATTAAAAGAATGAAGTATGTAGAGGTAATATGATATAATACTGTATATACTTAAATACTTAAAACTAAATTCTGGCAAGGCAGGAGATGAAAACTTAAATGAACATCCCCTTGTGCCAATACAATATGGAAAGGTAGAAATAGCTATATGAGCAATGTTCTTAACAGCTGTAGGAACAAAATAATTTGGTTTTTATATATCGGGACAGGTTTAGGTGACTAGAAACAACATGGCTACTGCATTCCTTAGCTGATGTTGTTTATAACATTCACTTGAATGAATCTCTGTCAAGAAAGATTGCACATTATGTGAGAAATGAACTGTAAAGATTCCAAGATAAAACATAATGATATAATTGTTCTTGTGTGTACTACTACTTAATCCATGTTCTGAGGAACTATTTTTAACATATGTGCCAATTCGTGTTACAAACAGAACTCTTATCCCTCTCACTTTTATCCCTCTCACTTGTTGAAGTAGATTATCTTAAAATGGACTGTGATGACGGTAATTCTATTTTGACCAATGGAAATCTCTTGAGATATATAATGAGATCAGGAGCTGCCTAGGAGCTCACAATTAAAAAAAAACTAAATAGAATTGTTGAACTGAATTTTCAGTCTTCTGCTCACTATAGAATTCCTTAATATTTCATTTGGTTCTTTAAGTATCTTTTAAATAGTTTACATTTATTTGTATTTGTTTGTTTAAAAAACAAAATGGCTGGCAAAAAGAGACGAAATTTGTCTTACAAAAAGGTTGTTGTGCATTTGCTGGAATGTCTGGTTTGCATTAACACCTGTGTTTTTTTATTTTAAAAATTCAGTGTCTAATCCTTTTTCCCCACATTTCTTTTTAGGCTGTGAGAAGACAAAAGGTTCTTGAACAAAGCATTCATTCTGCTCAGGAGATTGACAAAACCCTTCATTTAATTCAAGAGTCTCTTGCCTTCATTGATCGACAGTTAACAGGTTACATTGCAGACAGAATTGATGCAGCACAAGTACCTCAAGAAGCACAGGTGAGTTTTATGGATTCAATAGCCTTAATTAGCATTACCATCCAAGTGGTCACTCAGTTCCTTTAACTGGTTAGTGTGTGCTCTTTTTACCCATTAATGATGATTTCTAGAATTGACAATGGCCTGAATTAAAAAGTCCAGTTTGCAGTCATTTCTTATATAGCTAGTGAGAAGAATGTGAAAGACATGTTGTCCACAATTCATTGCAATAAATTCTTATTTTAAATTTCTCTGTCCACCATTTTTTAAAATATGCCATTAAATTTCAGTTGAATCTTGTACTATAGCATTAAATTAGCAAAACTAATTCCTCAGCTCTATAGTGTGTTTTTTATGCCATCAGTCATTAACTATGCTAACTACTTTTAGTTCACATCTTAGTAAAGCTGATTGTTACTGAGTTATGCAATTGCAGATATTCTGTTTGATTATTAGGAGCTGTATCCAATGACATCTCCTTAGTGTATTAATGATGCTGGACTAGAATAACCAACATTAGTGCGACCTTATTCATTCTTGTTTGGCAAAGGGAAAGACAAGGGGCCAAAGAACAGGGGCAAATCACAATCCCCCCCCTTTCCCTAATGAGCACAAATGACATTGTACTCATATCAGTTTTCACTAGCACAATATCATTCTTCTTTATGCTCTCTGTGTATCACACATCTGGGCTCTGCACTTGCAGGTAGCTGTGTCTCATGAAGCTTCTGTCGCTCAGGAATTTGTGACAGGAACTTTTTCTCCATGATTTCAGTATGCTTGTTCCTGATGGTTCCCCACCTATTCCCTCAGTTCCTCTTCAACCACCACTGTAGCTGCCTTGGAAAGTGTCTCTTGAGTTCTGGATTGTGACTTGTCTTTGCTGAGGGTTTATTCCATCTCTGTCCTGTCACTTTATCCTCCTCCATTCATGTTAGTGAATCTCTATTTTACTGGTACTCAGAATATAATTTGTGTTCCTTCTGGCTATATTGCCCAGAAGGCACCATTTTAAAAGTGTACTAAGTGTTAAGAGCAAACAACCTCCCTACTGGTATATGTTCTCGTTCTCTTTCTCTCTCTTTTTTTGGTTGATGGGTCATGTAGTGAATGTCCAGGCAGTGAGGGCCAATCATCACAAGGTGGACTGTAAACAGTAGAAATGCCCACATCCATGACACATCACAGTCATTCAGCAGCTATGCTTTTCCCTTCTTTGACCACATCTGCAGTGTCACTTCCTCATGATCTAGCCATGGAATGAAATGACCCCCTTGATCATTCTTTGACAGTCTCTGTCAGTACAAATCTCACTAAGAAGTCCAAGAATTTCTGAGTCTCAAAAGTTAAAGAGGCAAAATAAGTATTTGGAAGCTTATCTTATCCACAAGCTTATGTTATGCTTCTTGAATGCATCTAGTGTGGAAGAGCAGACAACCTCTTTTGGCAGCTGGTTCCACTGGTTGTATTACTCTTACAGTTAGGAAATTCTTCCTTGTGTCTAGCCTGCAGCAGGTGTGTTGTAGTTTAAGTTCATTGTTCTGTGGCCTTCATTCTGGGGTGAGTGAGAATAGGTCTCATCCTTCTGTGTGGCCACCTTCGAGGGACCAGCAGAGTGCTACCGTGTCATCTCATAGTCTTTTCTCAAGGCTAACAAGCCCAGTTCCTTTACCCTCTCATAAGATTTATTTTCCAGGCACAGTTATCATCTGTGTTGCCCTCCTCTAAACCCTCTCCAAATTATCAGCATCCTTTTTAACCCTGGGTGCCAAAAACTGAATGCTGTAAAATGCTTCATCATGCAATACCACTTGCCTGAAAACTCATTAATATTGATTATATCAAATATAATATAACTATAAATGATAAGATTGTTGGTGTAAGTGAAGAAAAATCACAGACAGAAACAAATGGATAATATTGTATCCATATGTGAAATGATATAGAATCAATTTGCATTTAACAGTATCTGTTAAAATGATAATTTAGATACCTCTGCTGATTTTTTAAAGCACACGTAGATTTTCAATTACACCTGCATTTTAAAAACAGTGTCCTAAGATGACATTGATGACTGAACATTTTTTAAAAACTTTATTTAGCTCTATCAGCTAATTTACCCTTGCTCAAGATCAGTTCAGTTTCTTTTGGTAAAGATTAATGTTAACAATAAAGTTGCATTGTTTCATGTCTAATATTGCATTCACTGGGTTGCAGTGTTTCAATCATCATAATAAAGAGTTTATTTTAAAAAAATGCCTTGTATGCACATCCTTTTGTGCTTCCATCTTCTCCAGCCAGGAAAAGAACTAGCTGATGTGTGTTACAGGGGTCTGCGTGTCTTCCCTTGTATGCGTTATCAAATCTTCCATGCCCTACCCCTAAAATTACTGTTTGTAGTGTAGAAGAAAACAACAGAGAAGTGAAATAAAGAAAAGGGGCATTATCCAGAATCAAATCTAGAAGGAGTTTGCTTAGCACCTAGCCCCACTGAACTGAAAGTTGGTATTTTTGGTAAAGCTTTTAGAATGAGGAACAACAATGTTTTTTCATATTAAAAGTTCATATGAGAATAACATCATTTTGTAGTGCTTCTCATTACCTATTTTGTTCATTTTGAGCAAACTGTAAATCTGTCACGATATCTACAGGAATATATACTTTATATTTTGAGACACAAGACATATCCTATATTAGCAATGTATTTACTAATTTTCAGGCACAAAATATGTATGTGATTAGCAATGGATTTAGTTAAGAAAATTGAGTGACTGGAATGCATACTTGATTCAGTCAGTTAGGTAAAACCTTGTGCCAGATTTTTCTCTCTCATTTTGTAGTAATGTTTCTAATATTCTTTTTGATGAGAAATAAAGCTGCCAGATATTTCCTGGTATAGCTGTTTTCTCCAGTAATTGTTTTGCAGTTCTGTCACTAGCAGATATTCATTTTCAAGCAATCTACACATAAATTGGCCTGAATTGGTCTAAATTAGCTCATATAAGTGTGCAAGATAAGCATTGTTTTCCATTGCATTGCATGGTCAGTGCTGTAAAACCCAGTTCATTTTTTCTTATAAATCCAGTCCTTCATGAGGAGCCAAGGGTTGAAATCTGCATTGTAATAATTTGATCACCCACTGGTTCTTGCTGAAAATAATAGGCAGAAATACTTGCTAGAAAATCACTGGAATGATTACATTTAATATCCTTTCATCAGTGTGCTGTTTTATATTTATCCTGTTTAGTAAGAAGAAAGAACATTTAGATTGGCCAAATCAAGATCTGTTGTATAATTTTAATATATTATTAATATATTAAGATGATGCTGTTTAATGAATACATGGAAAACAATTCATTGGAATGTCAGAAGGATCCTTGACGAGTTGTTTTTAAAAAGACAGACAAAAGCAACAATGATTGTCACACATGCACACATATCCCTCTATAATTAATTTCACTTAGAAGAAGAATGGTAATTCAGACAAGAAACATTAACATTGTTGTTTATTTCATTTCTACACTGCCTAATAGCTGGAGCTCTCTGGGCAATTTAGAACAGTTAATTTTATGATGTTGATGTTCTGTTCCAGATGTAGTGTACCTAGAATGAAGTTTTGTTTCCCGGCTTAATGTTCAAGTTGGCACAGAAGTTACTATTATCAGTTTAACCTGGAGGAATAGAACACCTGCAGTACAATCAGTGTCATAGTCTTACTGATCCATCTTCCATTGCACTCTTTTCATACTTCGCTGTTCTGCCTGGACAGACACATGGCATTGTAGTAGCAGTAGTTGCATTGCATTACACACACACACACAACTGTGACACACATTTGCTCACACCAAACCTACTACAGAGAGCTTGCCCACTGCTCCAAAGCCAATTTTGGGGATGTGCTAGAATCTGTAGGGAAAAGGGAGATCTATTCTTACCATTCCATCATATGGGTATTGTTGGATTCCAACTTTAATAAGTTCATATTATTTCTTCAAGATGCTATATATAGAATCTTGCATATTTTCTTTTAAAAAATCCATTTTGATTTCAAGGACCTCTGCTTTGTTTCAACAGAAAATTCAATCAGAGTTGACAAGCCATGAGATTAGCTTAGATGAAATGAAAAAACGGAACCAGGGTAAAGATGCTACCAGAAAGATATTCTCCCAGATCGATAGTGCACAGGTTTGTACATTTTACTTCCTTTTACATACTCAGATTACATCCTTTCTTAAAAAGACACAAACGAAGGAATCATTCCATCTTTCCCTTCAAAGGTGTTTGTTTATGTTTCCCTAAGTTATATCATTTAGATTGGATATAGGATTATGGCAAGGGGAAAGGTAGGATGTGTTTCTTAATGGTTTCAGAGTTCACTTGTTAAGAGTCTTGTAAAGTAGCTAGACTGAAACAGCTAATTGTTGTTTTCATTAATACTCCTTTGTCACAAAATAAATACCTTGGCTGATTTTTTAAATGTGAAATGAGTTCATTGATCCCAAGGGATCTTTAAACATTCATGACAGATAGCAATTGATGCCAGAGCACAAACTTAATTTGAAATTAAAGGGTGATTAAAAATATGTTTTTAATGAAATATGGCACTCAGAAATTCAGAAGGGTAAAATCAAAATTTTAGTATGTTTATTCAAGACTTTTTTTTTCATCCTAACCATTTTGTACCCAATTTTCATGTTTGAGAACATGAACCTTCTGAAAAATTGAGTTAATAGTTACTGTCACTAATTGTAAACAACATTTTGACTCTTAACAACTATTTAACCTTGACCAATACAATATTTAAAGCAGTTTCTGGTATAGCAGAGAAGAAAAGCATTATTATTCCTGTGGATCTCTAGAGAAAAATTCAGCAGTATGCTACCACCAGTCATGCAAGTTCTAGCAATAGGATAGCATTGGATCTATCATCTAGATTGGAATCATTATATGTAATAAGAATTATTTGGACTATCCTGAAATATATTCCATACCCTCCCACCTTTTCCAAGGAAGATTATCTGAAACTGATAGCGTGAAGGCTCTACTCCACTCTTGCTAATCATCTTCCTCTATGGATGACAAAAAACAACTTTGAACTGTATTGACCTTCTCCAATATGGTGCTTTCCTGCTCTGTTGAAATACAAATTCCCAAATCTCTCAGCTAACATGACTGGCTGGGGTATCCTGGGACTTGTAATCTAACGCAGTCCTGGAGGACAACAGATTGGGAAAGACTGACCTATCTTCCTCTTTCAGACCATGTATTTTAAGAATATTGAGCTTATTACTGAGCTCAGGATTAACATAACCACTTATCTGATAATTTGTAGAAAATTCTGTGTAGCTAGCACATTGGAATAGAGAGCACATTGGAGAAGAGGGCATATTGCAATAATTTAGGAGATACCCATAGAATTTCCATTTCATTCTGGCTTCTTGCTTTTGTATATCAATAAAAAGGGACCATGAGAATTCCTCAATGACCTGAGTCATCTATTGGTTGAAAAAATAAATCTAAGAGCTTCCAAAGTAGGGATATGACTGCTGAATGCCCCAGTTTAAAATCCACAGAAAACTGTGATATTACTTAGAATATCAGCACATAAACTTACTCTGTGTACTGGGTACCTCTATCCTGTCTCATATGTCTTTTCAGAAAAAGCTTCATGATATCTACATGAAGTTTCGCTTGTTCCAAAAGCCAGCCAACTTTGAGCAGCGGTTACAGGAAAGTAAAAGAATTTTAGATGAAGTAAAATTGCAAGTGCCGAGGTTGGAGTTGAGGAGTGTTGAGCAGGAAGCAGTACAGATGCAGCTGGATCATTGCATGGTGAGTGCTTCCAGTCGGGTAGTTCAACAGAAATGTGACTTCTTGGATCATTCTTCTAGCATATCAAATTTTGTTTATTTTTTCTGTGTTGGCTAGAAATTGTATAAAACTCTTAGTGAAGTGAAATCTGAAGTGGAAACAGTCATAAAAACTGGACGTCAGATTGTACAGAAACAGCAAACAGAGAACCCTAAAGAACTGGATGAAAGACTGACAGCTTTAAAATTGCAGTACAATGATTTGGGTGCCAAGGTAAGTTTTCCAGCATTCAGAACAAAACTAATTTCTTTGTATCACTAGGAAAGTAAAAGATACCTGTTCTTTTTAGGTGTAATTTCTTTTCTCCCAATCTGTAATTAGGATCATATTGATATGTACTTAGTGAGAGAATATAGCCATACTATTAGATGAATATTAAGAGTGGGTAATTAAATAGTCAAGTAATGTAACCAAACTATTCATGTAAATTTGAATCTCCTGTGAAATGTATTCCATCCCTTTGAAATAACTGGTAACTTATGTCCTAATCTATAATTCAGATTTAATTGGAAAGCAATGGGGAACACATTTAGCATGGAATATGTAATGCATGGCAGATAACAGAAAGCACTTCTAAATCACTGTAAGAATCAAATCCATGCTTATGGAAGTTTTTACACCTGAATACATACATTGGTATCAATGGACCCTAATATTTTGTGTATGGGAAGTTAGCCATGTGGAGAATCATCCTCAACCAGGTATATTCTTTAAGTTGACAGGACTACTTTTATACAAAATAAAAATAAGAAACAGACTTTAAGTCTTACAATCTAACAGGAGATGATTAAGAAAAGGGCATATTTGCAACATTAATTATAAGAGGAAACACTTTTTATTAGGCATTTAAATGCAAAAATGAAACAAACCAGATCAGTAAGAGAATTGAGATTGTAATATTTGGTTTACAGATGAGATGGGTATTGTAACTGTGTAAAGAATACTCAATGTCAGAGGAGAATGATAAATAGTAGGAGAATGAAGAATTTCTAGTTCAATTTGATAAAAGTTTAAATGAAGTACAACAAGAGATAAACAAAGTAAATGATAGTATGAGAAGAACAAGTTAGAAACAGGGCGAGTCAGAAGGGGTCTCCTGGGCCATCTAGTCTGACCCCCAGCTTCAGCCGGCTCCACTCACAACATGCCTACCATGTGCATGTCTGGCCTATCCTTGAACAAGCTGAAGAGTTTTAAAAGAGCTGAAATATTTGGTAAAAGCCTGATGCAACTGTCAATAATATAGGAGATGATAACAGTAGGGACAAGGTTTTGGGTTGTATAAAAAGAGAGAATAATAATAGACAATAATAAAGATTACATTACTTTATGATATTCCAGTTGAGTGGATATGTGCCTGGATTATCTTTGGAAGCAGAACCAAATATAGTAACTCCCTGTTGATTTATGGCATGGTTGTAGCTGATCTAAATATTGTAGGTTTTAATTTTGTTAAAAGTCACCTTGCATATTTTGAGAAAAGTATATAAAATTATTATATTATAATACAATGAAATAATAGCAAGGTTATAATTTGAGTAATGAACAAAAAATAGAGTTCCCTAGTGGAAGAAAAAATTGGAAAGTAAGATTGTGCAAAATAGTGAAGGGGGAAAGGAAGCAGAAGTGCACAATTTAGAGGAATGTTAGAGCACAATTTTAAGGAGTGAATGTCATCTAGAAAGAGATAACAGTAATGGAAGAAACTCAACAGGCAAAATGGATCCAGTCCTTTTCCACTCTTTTTTAAAGACAGTCTTAGGTAAAGTTCAGATTTTGTCTTGAGTATTCTCCAAATTTTGAAACTGCTTTTATCTGATGTTCATAAAAGAAAAGGAATAATCCTTCAGCAAATATTAAACAGACTTGAACAAGCCTTGATTCCAGCTCATTCCTCTACAGTATTAGGGCACAATGAGATTCAGGTGATAGTTGAAGCAAGGTGACAAGGCTAGACAGAAGGAATATTATCCGTTGTGCAGCTAACAAAAGTCCTGGTTCCACCTTCTTGCAGATGTGTTTGTGATAGGCATCTCCAGATGAGTAGAACTGATCTGTGTTACAGACTTCACAGATGATGAATCCTGTAGTAGATTTCTACCGCACTTGTGTTTCCCTGATTTACTCCACTAGTAAACATTATAAATAAGTGCTTTCAACAGATTCTTTTTTTATGTGGCTCAGCAGGCACAGTGCTGAAATGTAAATTTAGAAAGCAACATTTTCTGGCAGAACACCCTGAAAAGCCTTTCTTGAAATCTGCATTCCATCCATCCATTCATCCATCAGTTAATTACATGTGTGCCATATCTTTGCTCCAAGGGATGCAGTCCCACATTGTCCTCACAGTAATGGTGTGAAGCAGACTAAGCTATTAATAGTGACTTGCTCAAGACCATCCAGCGAAGCAAGGATTTGGAAATGGGACTGCCTGAACTGAGTCCAGCACTCATTCCACTGTGTGCAGACCATTAATATTTTCAGCCTACAGAATGTACTCATATCAGTAGTCCTCACTGATGCTTCTCCTAATCACTGATTTCAACAACAAAACAATATGAGTCAGCATCACTTCTAATGATGTGAAAACTTGGGTAAAAATAGAGTGAGGAAAGAGACAAATTGGGAGCATGCATTTTTCCCCAATGTTTCCCTGTCAAAAATATTGTTTTGTGATCCTTTTCTCCCCATTTTTCTAGTGCCTTTTCCCTTATCTCTAATCACTTGCAACAAAGATATTATAGTGTAACTCAAACT
The DNA here is from genome assembly GCF_004798865.1 of Varanus komodoensis. NCBI lineage: Eukaryota > Metazoa > Chordata > Lepidosauria > Squamata > Varanidae > Varanus > Varanus komodoensis. The sequence goes on along the minus strand of NW_025335941.1, from coordinate 5,463,488 downwards.
ATATGTTACATGGAGCTCCAAGTTTCATCTTCTCATTTGAAAACCAAAGCAAATTAATCTCTGCTGGTTCCACATGAGAAAGATGAAGGGTGAGCAGATGTAAGCTGCTTAATCTTTTTCTTCTCAGATTGATTTTCAGTTCACCCAAATGTTTATTCACTTATGACAGTAATAGTAATGGAAAGATAAAAAGGTAAAGGTAAAGGTTTCCCCCTTGATGTTAAGTCCAGTCATGCCTGACTCTAGGGGGCGGTGCTCATCTCTGTTTCCTAGCCGAGGGAGCCAACGTTTCTCTGTGGTCATGTAGCCGGCATGAATAAACACCGAAGTGCACGGAACGTTGTTACCTGCCCACTGAAGTGGTACCTTTTTATCTACTTGCATTTGCATGCTTTCAAACTGCAAGGTTGGCAGGAGCTGGGACGGAGCAAAGGGAACTCACTCCATTGTGCAGATTCGAACCAGTGAAAGAAATATGTTGGAGAAAGTTTGGACTGGGAACCGAAGGATTGGAGTTTTCTAATCCTTATTTGGCCATGAAGCTTATTCAGCCAGTCATGGACTCTCAGCCTAATCTACTTCACAGGGCTGTTGTTGTGAGGATAAAACAGAATGGAAGAAGGTTTCTCATAAGAATAAAAATAGAACAATATTAATGTTAAAAACCATCTTAAGAAGGGCTATTGTCACTTGATAAATTGCTGGGAAGAAAGAACAGTAATTGCCTATCAAACTTTTTACTGACCCAACAAAGGATATGTGGTTTGTGCCCCTCTATATCTTTGGGCAGCAACTTCTAGACAGCATGGCCAATGGTCAGAGATGATGGAGCAGAAGGTCTAAACCATTGGAGAATCACAAGTTGTGCATCGTTTTACTTTGTGGAGGAGGATAAGCATGACAAACCAAAATGTAGAGCTTCATGTAATGTGCATGCTAAGCTCACTATTATGCTCATCAATGTGCTGCCAGATGAGGTGATGAGTTTTGTGCAAGGTGTCTGTTTCTGCAGAATGATGCAGCCCCTCAGGTGAGAGAAGGCAGCCTGGTCTACCTTACAAGTACTTGTAAGATTGGTATCAGATTTGTAGGCTGTTGTAGGATTAGAACCAGTGCATTCTGGAACTGGCACTTGGTCTCAGGTTGAGGAGAGCATGAAGGCTGTCAGCAAAGCAAATGCAAAAAAAAAAGTAAAATAAAATAAAAGTGGGGGGAAGAAATAATGATCTGTCCCTTCTGTAGCTCCTTTCCAGTTCAGTAATTCATTTACCTATGGAGGAATCATGTTGAAAGATGTTAAGCAGAGCAACTGTGTAAAAAGGAAAGACCTTAAGATGGCAGTATTTCCTATATTTCTTTCATAACATTTAAATTAAAAATAAAACAAAGAGAAAAGAATGACATTAACCCATGATTGTATACAAAACCCCTTAGAATTATTTCATTATTTTTTCCATATAAACAGTGAAGGAAGCAGAACAATATAAATGTAATGCTGTATCCATGTTTATTATTTTTATAAACTCAGTCAAATATGGTACATGTATATCTCTGCAAATTCTTAGCTTTTAAACACTGAAGTTGTTTTTCTAGGTTAATATTAGGACATTTTCATTACTCCGAAAGCAGGGGAATTAAGTCAGAGTCTGGTAGCAATCCAATAAACACTTGATAATAAATTTTACTGAACAGGGTTAACATACTTCTGAATAATCACATGCATGGGATTGGAATGTTAGTAGTATAGAAAAGAATAGTATATTTTGTTTTTTAATAATTAAGAAAATGGTTAAAATGGTAAAGTTAGATAATTAAGTGTTTTAACCAAAAACACATTTTTGCAATATTTGTGTATTTGTGTATATATGAAAAAGAATTAGCGAAATAAGCTGTGGTACCTAAACAAATAGTTTAAATACATCACATAGTAATAAGAGAACTGCATAGTGAATGGTATTCATATCCAATCATGGGGCAGAAATTTCTTAGTGTGTTGGCAACAAACTAGTGAGAGTAAAAGGAAGGTGATTGTTTAATATAAATAATGATCCATTGCTCCTAAAACAGGTGCTGTCTCTTTGCATTATTCTACTATACACATATATGGGGCTTTTTTGAATATGATTTTGAGTCAGTTGTGTTATAATGTTGACCTTTCAGTAGCAAGTCTTTATTAATTCATATAGAATATTTGCAAATTAACATTTCAGAAATCTATAACCTGGGAAAATATGCAAGGGATTCCAGTGCCAGATAATCATTACTTTTTAGTCACCTAAATTCAACATTTCATTAGCATAAGAAATCACGGGCTTTTCCCATTGTGCAAGCATCAGCAGGCCTTTTGTAAATCTAATATTTGCAAATGGTTGTGCACCTTTATAAACAAGTGGTTCTGCAAGCTGAACTTCTGTTAAATTTGTGTGTTGGAACTTGGTTTCTGTTAGTGCAACAAGATGTGTGCTAGTAGAATTGCACTAATGGATGTAACCCATTGTGTAGATCTGCATTTGATATTAATTCAGCAGTATTTATTTATTTATTCTATCCAATTACTGAAGCTCTCAGTAAGCCATGGCAGGTTGGTAGTTACATAAGCAACTCATGGTTTACATATGCAACTCACAGCCAACTAGGCTAACTCTGGATTTTTGTCCCCGCTTTCCCCTTGGCCTCAAGACAGGGTATCTGAGAAGTTGCAGCTTCCTTTTCTTCATGTTCTTGTCAAAATCACAAGCCCTTTTTTGGTTCACTATGGCTTTGTCCCAATTGTTTTTTTCTGCCAAACACCACAAAAAGTAATCTTTTTGGAAAACAAGGATTTAAACAGGACTTGGTTGTCACATCAAAACAAAGTTGAGTGAAGGAAACTATTTGGATCCTCTCTGGGTAGATATCCTGGATTTTCATCTGCTACACTTTGACTCCATGTAAGTTTCAGGACATTGCCCAGTCAAGGTTACCATTTCAAACCTGTAAAAATGCATATCTCCTACATTGTGCATATCTGACATTTTTTTAAGGACACATTTGGAGTGCATTTTTTTTTAAAGATGGTCAACTAGTGATATTCCCTCCAATGTGCTAAATGGGTAAGAACTGATGTTGATGTAAGAACAGAACTGAGCTGCAAGGGTTTTTCCTACTCTTTCTGAGTGCCTTACTTGCTGCTTCCCATGACTGATGATGGGATCAGTCAGCCATATGTGAATGACACAAGAACATACTGTAGGTTGAACAACCTCTACAACAGCCCATAGGTTCTCAAACCACCCTGAGAGAAGAGATCTGGGTTTAGACAACAGGGAAACCCACCATGGCTAGTTACACATTTCAGGTTCTCAGGCTATGCAGACCAGATCAATATATTTTCAACATCCACTTCAAATAAAGAACATGGAACCTTTCAATGACGTTGTTGATGAAATGGCGTCGCATGGTCACTGGCTTGTATCCTAAGCTTTCATTCGCAGGGCAGTTCTACATGTGAAAGACACCTTCTGTGTGTAGAAATTTCATATTTGAATTGACTGAAAATGAATTTCAGCCATTATTTTATGAAGTGTAATTGAAGTTAAGCTTTAAAAAAAGACTCAGGCAGAATTATAACATTGAAGTAGCAACTGTATGATCAATAAATTGCTAATTCCATTAAACTTATGGAACTCTGTGAACATAGAGTCACTGCTTTAATTCCCTTACAAGCATCCTCTTCATGCCTGCACCTGGATAAATAAGAGAGATAGGAGTCACATAAAGAACTGGATAAATATAGGCTACAACTCCTATTGAACTGATGAATTCCAAAGTTCAGCATTAAAAACCCATAGAAACACAACAGTGCCATATCTAAATATGTATAAACAACACAAGTTAAAACATACTCTTAATCTTTATTCTTTTCATTGTGTCAAAGCTAACTTACACAATTAAAAGAAATTATTTTAGCTATTCTATATCTTATTGGGTGTCAAATAATTGTGGATTAATGAAGACTTGCAGAAAAAAGCAGATCAGAATGAAATGGATTTTGCATAAAATATGGAGTCACATGTTTAGTGAATTAGGGAAGATGTTTTAAGATGAACTCTTGACATCTAGCTGAAGTCACCATAGCTGTACAAAAGGGCCTAAGTCTGGAGAAAGTGCTTCTAAGTAAGGAAAATAGCTTCTACAATTATGGGGCACTGATAAGCGGAATTTTTGGACCAAGAATGGGCATAGCAATAGCACAGCTATTGCTATTGGTATGAGTCACAGAAGCATTTTGGGTGTTGGAATATTTAAAGACTTGGGCTCTTAATACCCCACCCCACTTTCTTGTGTAGGTGACTGAAAAAAAGCAAGAACTAGAGAAATGTTTGAAATTATCTCGGAAACTGCGAAAGGAAATGAATGCTCTGGCAGAATGGCTGGCAGTGACAGATTCAGAACTGACAAAAAGATCAGCAGTAGAAGGAATGCCTATCAATTTAGATGCTGAAGTTGCCTGGAGCAAGGTAATAATACATATTTTCCTCTATTGTAAACTCACATATGTTTTCTTGGAGTTATCTCACTGCCACAACAACACTTTTTCTTCCAAAGTTGTACACAGCATATAATTTAACCTATAAATAGTTTCAGTTGTGTCTTTTACTATCAGTAGGGTTTAATGGGTAGTGATATATACTGGAAATATACTGTAACAACAAAAATTGGAGCTTGACATTTAATACATTCATTTTAAGGCAAGCAACAGGATGGTTTTCTTGAGTGATACCTTTAAGTTCTTGCAAAGCATGGGTGGTCTGAGCAGAGGAATGACTCAAAAGAAAAATTCCTACATACTCTTTTATACTATTAATTGAGAGGTATTCTTGGTTTGGCCTTCACATATTACTGTTTTCTCAAGCACAAATGGAGGACCAGCTCCATGAAAATTGAGGTTACCTGTTGTGGTTAGTTACAAAGTTGAATCAATCCCATCACAACCCCATGGACAACATTCCTCCAGGCCTTCCTGTCCTCCACCATCCCCTGGAGTCCACTTAAGCTCACACCAACTGCATCTACCCACCTCATTCTCTGCCTTCCCCTTCTTTTCCTGTCAATTGTTCCCAGTGTTAGGCTCTTCTCCAGGGAGTCCTTCCTTCTCATTAGGTGGCCAAAGTATTTGAGTTTCATCTTCAGTATCTGGCCTTCTAAAGAGCAGTCAGGGTTGACGACCTCATAATTTGTGTGTGTGTGAAAATTGCCAAATGCTGACCTGGTGTGCATGCCATGGCTTAGCAAAGCAACAGCAATGGGTCATCATGAATAAGCCTATCCAACAACAAGCCATTTGTTCATTCTTTGGTTGTTGTTGCAGAGAGATAATGCAGAGATGCAATTATAGAATCATAGGATAGTAGAGTCAGAAGGGGCCTACAAGGCCATCAGGACAGAGTTGGAGTGTTTCAGAGTAGCTGAGAGCAATGCGTCTAGAGACCAGACTTACTAGTCTGGTCTCCTAGCAGAGTTACCCAAGCAGAATGGCCAAAGGTGACACACCGGACTAAGATGCATCACCCTCTTCAGAAGTAATTGCCAATCAGCAAAAGAGAATGAATAACTGCAATGGGTGAGGCAAATTTCTGAAGGGCAACAGGAGTAGTTGAATGTGGTACTGGTGGAGGAGTTTTCATAGACAACAACAGTGATGCTCAAGCATCAAGGTCACTGCTCACAGTTTCAGACCAGCTGTGGGAGGAAACATGTTTTGGAAGAGCAGGGAGGGGTTCCAGGAGAGGAAGGAAAATTGTTGACTTGTGGAGTTCCTGATGCCATGAGAAGTCATCAAGAGAGACAAGTTAGCCAGCTAGAGAGCTTCTGTAGGTTTTGCCAGATGGCTATCCACCATAGATAGCCACACTGAAGGCAGAGCCCACAGAATTCTTGAAAGGAAAAGACTGGCGAGAAATTTCAAGTTTAGATTCTCTCCTCTTTACATGAGGCTTATTTTTCAGCTTGCTAGAGAGTTCCTAGAGTTGCACTGTGTTTGTAGCTGTAAAGTGCCCATAAAGCTTTGTATTGGAAAGGACTCTCTAGTGCTTTGAAGGCTGAGGTTAAAAGGGAAGATGTGGCTGTGGATGCATGCTCTGGTTAGTACTGTTCAGAAGAAGGCAATGGTAAACCACTTCAGAGTTCTCTTAACTTGAAAACAATATGATGAAAGAGGAGATACTGCCAGAAGATGAGATGAGTGTGAAAACTGGATGGTGAAGAAAGCTGATGGGAAGAAAACTGATGTGTTTGAAACATGGTGCTGTAGGAGGTCTTTGAATACCCTGACCCAACAAAAATGTAAGCTGTCCTGAGGCTCTGCGAAAGGACAGTATACAAATACTTTAAATAAATAAGTAAGTAAGTAAATAAAAAAGACAAGCAAGTGGGTTCTAAATCAAACCGAGCCAGGATTTACCCTAATTGCAAAAATGACAAAACTGAAGCTGTTATACTTCAGACACATGATAAGAAGGCAAGAGTCCTTGGAGGAGATAATCATGCTATAGAAATCCAAGGCAGTAGAAGAAAAGGAAGACAAAGTATGAGATAGACAATTTCCATAAGGAAGGCACCATCTTGAATTTGCAAAAGCTGAGGAGGACTGCCAAGGACAGGACATCTTACTGGGCATTCATTCATAGAATTGCCAATAAGTCAGAAACAACTTGATGGCATATGACAACAGTGTCTTATCTGTTAAAATATATATAACAATTTGAACAATAAATCCTGCAACAATAACAAACTAAAAACATTGAAGTGTCAAATGGAAAAGTTGCACTTTTAAAACTTTTTCAAGGGCAAGATAACAGGGGCTGTAATTCTTGGGGGCGTACATTGCATAGTTTGGGGGAACACAGAAAGCCTTTCCATTCTTGCCTTAGAAACGGGTGTCCATGGATAGTAGTACTCTCAAAAGTGTCACTTCCACAGCTGTTAATTCTTGGGCATGCTCATAATGAGACTGCTAGTTCTATAGATAGTGAGGTCCAAAGCCATACAAGGATTAAATGGTTTACCCAAACACTTTGAATTAATCCCGATATTGTGCACCAGTTAGCAACCATGGGTCTAACAATAAGCCTACAGCAACTTAGCTGCCCTATTTGTACAAGTTTAAGCTTTATAGCATCCTTTAGGTATATTTTAAGCATCTGAACATGAACTAACAGAGGCATGAATAACTGTCATCAACTCTCTATAAATAAACAAATTGTTGTTTAAAAGAATGAGCTTCAATGGCCTTGAGTTCCCCTTTCTTCTACCAGTGTGACTGAAATGAAAGTTGGAAGCTCCTCATGCATTTTTGCTAAAAACCACACTTAAGCAGTGGATCGAAACCTTAAGTGCTATTTTTAACTTCTGGAAGAATACGCATTTGTTGCTCCTAAAGTAATATGCAACTTTCAGAAACTACAGGGAAACACATTAGGAAATTTAATTAGTTGACTTTTTTTAGAAAACCTCTTTTTTTTTTTGGTGCTGAACTTTATATAGCACATTAACATGCACATCCTTCATTACTGCTGAGATTGCATTTACTGTTTCAGACAGTATGTCAGATTTTCAAGGAAAGGATTATATATTTATGCAGTTATAATAGCCCAGAATAAGGCTGACAATTGCCCAATACATTTTCCCAAAAGAAATTAAAATAATTAACTGCTAATCATGAATTATATTGCTACACACTACAGATGCAGTCCTGTGCATATTTATATATCTGAATTATCAGATATGTATACCACAACTGTGGCTTAAATAGACACGCCTGCCTTAACTGTATCTCATTAATGATTAAACACTGACTTCAGTGCTCCAGAAGTTATACAATTAGTCTGTGAGGTTTGCTGATTAAAGCAGCTATGCAGTAGAATGTTTTCATTATTACTTACACTTGCAACAAAAGGTATTACCTATTTCACTAAGAGAATCAAGGAGGAAAGGAAATTTAATTAAAATTTCACACACATGAGAAATGTGCTAACCTATAATGTCCTTTCTAGACTAACAAAGGCCTATCCACTTAAGCACATTTTCTTGAGTAGAACTGATAATTTAATGGTTATAGCAGAAAATTAGCAACAACAAATTGTTTTGCTTACAGTCAAAGTTAACTAAGTTTTATAAGCTAAATTCAGAAGTAGTCGGACTTTGTCAAAACAGGCTTTGCCACTAGAAGGGGAAGAAAGAGGATTGCTGACCTTGTTAAGCTTACTTGAACAATCTTTCTTTGCACCTGTGCTTCAGGTTGCTATGGGAATAGAGGCAATGCTATGCCATAAAGTGAGAGCTTTTCTAGCATTGTATGGAATTGAGCTCCGGTATAAGAATAGAAAGTTAGCATAACATTGATGGCCTAACATTGAAAAGAAAACTCTCAAAAGCTAGCCTGACAAGTTTCAGGAAGGCATTTATATCTCTCCTAGCAAAAGCTGGGGCTTCCTTAAACCAGCTAGAACTTTGCTCAGCTACACATGCATTTATTTATTTTTCAATTTATAGCCTGCCTTTTTCCTACAAAGGGCTCAAGGCAGCTTCCATCATTCTCCTCCTCCATCTTATCCCCACAACAACAACCCTGTGAGGTAGGTTGGGCTGAGAGTCTGTGACTGGCCCAAAGTCACCCAGTTGGCTCCATGATTGAGCAGGAACTAGAACCCAGATCATCTGAGCCCCAGTCCCATGCTCTTAACCACTATGCCACACTGGCTCTACCCAGTCCTCAGGCTGCCACCTCCTTTCCCTGCCAATCCTCTTCTTTTCTCTGAGGTCATTTCAAAATGACTTAAGCAGTCTGTACTAAAGCATAAGGGTTTATAGACATATTGGCCTGGTCTCTACTGTTATCATATTTGAATTAAAATTGTGCTGCTGTTAAAGTTTAGCTCACATTATATAACAGTGATGAATATAAAGTCCAGTCAAAATCATGGAATTAGTATAATTTCTGTGAATGTCCAGCATGCCAGCATTATGCCCCAAGATGGACAATATAACTGGAAGCTTAAAAAAGCTACCTGAAACTATCATTTACAGAATGGGAATCAAATTACCACCAAAACTCACATTAAGAAGTGTTGCTCAATTCTCCTGCTAAAAGTCTTGGATGGTCTGGAAGTAGCAGCACAGTGGCAGCATTGGATAGTTCCTCATGAAATTAATAGAATAGAGAAGTTTAAAATGGTCATCATCCATTCCCACTGTGAAAGGTTACAAATCATTCTTTCTATGAAAATACACACAAATGCTATTAAACATAATGTGAAATAGTATGGTTAAGGGGCTGAATTAGCCTTTTCATGCTGATGAACTTTCATGTTGATGAACTGGGAAAACAGGATGTGTGCAACATTATTAATTCTGCTTGTTGCCCAGTCAGCTTTTGATACCACTCACTGTGGATATCCTTTTAGTGATACTTCATAGTCTACGTATTAGAGGCATTGCATCTGAGTGGTTCTGATTTTAATCGCTAAGTAAGGTAGGGTGACTGTTGCTTGAACTCCTGGCAGTGGTACTATGGGGTTCTGCAGGTTACTGTCCTATTCTCAATGTTATTTAACATCTATATGAAGGCTTTGACAGTGGTCATTAGAGAATTTGGAGCAAAGTGACATCAGTATGCTAATGACACCCAGCTCTTTCTTGCTTGGACGACTGAATCAGCTGTGCAAGTCCTACATAAGTGATGATAATGAGCTGGATGAGGCCTAGTAAACAGAAGCTGAATCCTGGAAAGATGGAATTCCTGTGGGGAGTGGTTCCTGAGTCTGGAAGATAGGTCTATTACCTGTTCTGAATGGAATTGCAGTCCATAAAAAACTCAGGTTTCCCATCTGTGGTAGTCTAGATCCAGTGTTGTCAGTGGAGGCCAAGGGACTATGGTGGCTTGGAGTGTCTTTTACCATCTCTGATTGGTTTGCCAGTCACATCCCCTCCTGAATAGGAATAGCTTGAGTTACGTATCATAGGTACTGGTAACTCAAGATTGATTACTGCTATGTTTGGTATGTGCAGCTACCATTAAGGATGCTCAGGAAGCAGGAGCTGATTAGGGTAGAATCAGCAACTAGCCTGTTGGCAGAAGGTGCTTCTTTTCTGCTTGCAAATCCTTTGCTGAAAGAATTTCATGGGTTACTGATTTGCCGCTTAGCTAGGTAGAAGTACTAATGTGCCTGCCCATTAGGCCTGCCCTTAAGATCTGGAATGGAGGTCCTTCTTCAGGAGCCGTCCTTGAAGGAGAATAGGAGAGTGGGTGCCCAGAAAATAGTCTTTGCAGTGGCACCCCAGACATGGAATATCTGGTGCCAACACTTTATTCGTTCCAGCACCTAGCCAAAACCTTTTTATTTTCCCAGTATTGTAAGGTTTGATTCTGGTTTTTTTTATTGCATAGAAAACCTATTTGGATGCTGTGCTTCACTCTGTTGTATTGTAAGACCATTCTGAGACCTAGGTAGCAGATGGTATATAAAGGGTTTAAATAAAATACATAAATAAATAAAGCAAATAGCCCTGAACCACTGAGGACCAGGATACCTGAGAGAACACTTTGTTTCTCACTAACCTGCCCAGTTGCTGAAGTCATTGTATGACATTCTCTTGGTGGTTTTACACAAATCCATCCTGAGTCTATGGAGAAGAGACTTCAGTGTGGCAGCTCCATTTCTGTGGAACTTTCTAATTTGGGAGGTCAGGCAGGCACCCATGTTATACTATTTCAGTGTCTGCTAAAGAAAATTCTATCCAAGAAGCCAATCTTAATGTTATTTTGTTTTAATGTATTGTAATTAATGTAAAGTCAACTCTGACTGTACTTTAGAAGGACAGATACTGAAGCTGAAGCCCAGATACTTTGGCCACCTGAGAGGGAAGGACTCATTGGCAAAAGGAGAAGGAGACAGCAGAGGATGAGATGGTTAAATAGTGTCATTGATTCAATGAACATAAATTTGGGTGAACTCCTAGAAACAGTGGAAGACAGGAAGGCCTGGCATGCTGTGGTCCATTGGGTTGCAAAGAGTCGGGCACAACTATGCAACTGAACAACACAACAACAATGTATTGTATTCTTTTATTTGTTTTAACCTCAAATTGTTCACTGGTCTGGAATCTGTTTGGATGTAGACTGGTATAGAAGTACTATTTAAAAATCCAATCAATAAATAGACCCTTTAATCAGATTTCCAGTGTGCTTGTAGAAATCACAAACACTGTTTAATTTCATAGCTGATGGTATTCCTGTATATAAATGGAGTATTCAGTTGCTTGTTAACTTTATTTTCCTGTTTCTAGAACAGTATTCTTTTTTTAAAGAGTTACTGTGTTTAAGTTGTCATCCTGTTTATTTGAGAACGTGAATATCTCTACCTTAAAAAGCAAATCAGTGTTTTAACAAGCTGTTTGTGTATGAGCAGAATTGGACTAAAACCATGCACAGTAAACTAAATAAATTATAAATATGCATTTGAGTTTATCTGTCTTTCCTTTTTATTCCTGTAATTGCTTCTTCTGCCAAGCTGAAATTTATTTTTAAAAAATATATTTGGGAATTGTGAATAACTCCTCAAAACTTCAGCATTGGAAATTGGTAAAGAAATACTAGATCCATGCATACCCATGGTATTATAAGCAATGTAGGACTGTGATCAGTGTGTATTTGTGATATGCAACAGTAACTCCAATACAGACTGGAATTCTGTACCAAATATGCATTCTACTATACCTCCAAGTGGCTCTGCATGACATATTAACCAATTATATCCTCACAGTAATCTTTTAAAGAGATCAGGATTAAATGGATGCCCTGACAGGCTGGAAGCAATTCTGCACTGAGATCCACTGGGTATTAAGTATATCTATCTACCTCATCAGCCATGTCTAGATATGTTTGCAGAGCTTTCAGTTAACTCCATATTAATTCTGGGAACTGTGTTGCTAATTCTGACCCTATTCACTACTTGATGTCCAAACCATGGAAACCATTTTAATGATTTGCATCTTGTCATAACTAAGTGGAAAAGAAAATGAGTAGATCAACATGGAATTTAAAAATATGAATGGATACAGGAGAAGCACTCTGTACTGAATGTGAGCAGAGTGTACTCCCCAGAACCCCCTAAATGGATGAACTGGAGCAAGAATGAGGCAACACTATAACTCAAGTTTCTAAAAATTCATCTTCTCAAGTTTTCATAGTCAAAGCAGCAACTTTCCATTACAAGTGTTATTATCATTTCAAATACATGAACCTGAAAAGAACCTTTTAATTATATCTTAAGATGTGAGATCTATTATAATCAGAATATGATTTGCAAAGGCTTTTCAAATCTAAGGAAGGGAAAAGTGATTACTAAATGCATGACATCTTGATCTTTTGTTCTTTAATTAGATCTAGTGATCAAAATAATAAATGAAAATACAAAAATCAATAATAATGATATGAAAAATGAATACATACTTCTCTCTCTTTCAATTCATGACACATGTTTATGTTGAAATATACAGGACTGCTCCTTGGCTATTATAACAATGCTATGTATGATTCAATTTAAGTTTTGAAATCTTGCACAATGGTTCTTCTTATCACTCATCCTGAGTGTATTTTCCACAGGCAACACAGCTGGAGATTGAGAAACGTCGCCTTCAGCTGAAAAACATAACTGATTTGGGAGAGGGACTGAAGATGGTGCTTAAAGGGAAGGAAAGCTTAGTGAATGATAAACTCAGCCTTCAGAGCAGTAACTGGATAGCAGTAACTTCACGAGCTGAGGAATGGCTTAATTTACTGCTGGTAAGAATTACATATTATTATTTGCTCCCAACTTCTCTGATCGGTGCAGAGTTTGGGAACAGCACTACACTGGGCTTTTTTAAGTGACAAAATGTTGTATGATGTTTGCGTAATTTTATAATTACTTCAAATTTTAACTCAGCTCCTCCTGTGCTTGTGCTTAAATAGTCAAATCACTCCACTGAGACATAAGAGGAAGACATATTCAGGTAACTTCATGGTTTGCATATACTTCTGAAAAAACATTTTGGGAACAACACTGGGAAGGTAGGAGAAACACAGCTTAACTCATAAGAATTAAATTCAAATTAAAAAAGAAAGGGATTTTTCTTTGGCAAGTCAGGTGGAGACTGAAAGGAATCAAACTTATAATCAGATAGGATGAGGAAACCCAAGGTCTCCTTCCTTGTCAGCCCCACCAACTGTTACACATTCGATATATATGTGCAGTCTTGATTCAATAGAGTAAATGTAGCTTCCACTTATAATTGTAGCAATTAACGTGAGCAAGATAATACCATGCCTGAGAAGTTGAAAGGACAACTGGGTTCAGAAAGCATTATAACCCACAGCAAATTATTTAATATGTGTTGAATATGGGTTGTCATGCACCTTTGGTTGTTGTCTGACCTCAGCCAAAATAACCAACCATGGTGAACAAGTCATTGTTCACAACCAAACATAAACTGAGTTCTCTACGTGAGTTATTTGTTGTTAACAAACCATGGCTTATTAAGATAGCTCAATTCAGACAAGGAAACTTATCCCTTTGAGCTTGATGAACTTTCAGTACCAGTCTGACCAGATGATTAGACGCCTGTCCAGTAGTTTCTGAGAATGTGCTTGATATAGTTACCCACATTGGGAACTGGAAGTCTTTTGCTCTTGTAATGGCTTTCTGATGAACCATTAGGGAACATCTGTAGCAGTTCAACTCTTAAAGTTGAAATGAGAAACCATGTGCAATGTAGAAAGTTCTTTTATACCAGCTCAGATGCTAGGATCTGTTTGACCGTGTTTTAGTAGTAACTGCTCTTAAACCCACAATCATTTATTTACACTGAAAAATAGTTCCTACTGAGCCAATCTTTTCTTCAGACTTTCACTGTTGCTCCTGAAAATTAATCATTTCTTCCCCAGGATAGGAACAGTAAGCTTGAATTATTCAGATACTTGACAGCCTGTCCAGCCCTACCAGCATGATGTCTGTTACCCACCCTTGAGTCTCTTTGCTCCCAAATAACTCCAGCAAGTTTCTCCTGTCCTGGCTGGTGATGCACCTGTTTTGAACTTTTGAAATAAGTAAATGGGCACTAGTAACTAAGGCCAGCCTTAGCTCCTGGCTTATAAGGAAGAGAATGTCCTGCTTTGAGAATCACCCTTTCACAACCAGGTGCAATTCTGATGTGCTGGACTACAATTCCAATTGCCCCATGCTAGCATAGACTCAGTCTTGTCCAATCTGGTATTCCTTAGATGGGTTCTTACCCCAGTCAGCAGGCCTGTGGGTATATTGGCTCAGGGAAATGGGTATTATAGTCCAACATGACTATCCGTTGCCAAGTTGCAAAAAGCCAACTTAAATTTTACCTAAAGAGTTTTGCTTGTAATTACTTTACCTCAGGGGAACTCATCTGTGAAGATGTGTCTCCTACTTTGAAAGGTTGATGATATGGAAAAATAAAGTTCAAGGTGAAGGCTGTAATCTTTTATCTATTTACCTGGGGGATGGCTGCACTGAACACAGTGACACTGGGACTGCTTCTGAATGCATAGGTTTGCACTTTAGTGACTATCAAGCAGAAATCATACAAATCATGAAGAATCTAAACAAAATGTGAAATAATCAGGAATCAGGTCACAATCAGCCATCTAGAGCTTCATTGCAATTCTTATAGCATGTGTATCTTATAGCAAAGGAAATAGCTCCTATAAAAGTGATTAGTGTGCTAATTTTCCTCTACTGTGCATTAATCAGACCTCACCTGGCATACAGCATTCAGTTTTGAGCACCCAGGTTTTAAAAGGATGCTGATAATCTGGAGAGGGTTCAGAGGAGGGCAACAAAGATGATATTCTTTGGAAAATAAGTCTTATCATGAGAGGTGAAAGAACTGGGCCTGTTAGCCTTGAGAAAAGACTATAAGAAGACACAGTGGTACTCTGCAGGTACCTCAAAGGTAGCCACAAAGAAGAAGGAAGACACCTATTCTCACTCATCCCAGATTGAAGGACACAACAATGAACTTAAACTACAGCACACCAGCTGCAGGCTAGACACAAGGAATAATTTACTAACTGTAAGAGCAATTCAGCAGTGGAACCAGTTGCCAAGAGATGTCTGCTCTTCCACACTAGATGTATTCAAGAAGCAAAGACAGTTATCTGAGTGGGATGATGTAACTGGCATCCTGCAGGGGGTTGGACTTGATGGCCTTCTGACACTAGTATTCTATGATTAGTTAAAGATGCGGTTTCAAGGTTAGTAGTCATTCAGAGTCTTAATCATAGCAGCAAATGGCTCATCAGACACTTACATTAGTCATGACAAACAAAGTTCACAGATTTAGAATGAATTCTGGTGATAAAATATTCCTAAGACTAAAGACTTTGATCTCAGCCAATGTGTTCTGGCTATTGATTTAAATAGAAGAGGAGGTTCTGTTGAACCCATCTTCTGATAGCCTATCACAACAGATATTTAAGAGAGCCGAACATCAGAGAGGGCATCACTGTTCATCTGTCTTGAATGGACTTCTCCTGGGAGACATTCCTGAAACATATTCCTTTCCTTCAAGATTCTGTTGCCTTCTTAGTTCCCATGCTTTCAGGCAGTAAATCAGAGGCTTGAGTGGAAGTCTTATCTGAGAACTGTTTGCAACAAGATGGGCAGTCCTCAGGTGCCACATTCTCCAGCTTCAATCTCACTACATTGGTACTACAATCTAGATTATCTTGATTCCAAATCTTACCCTTGCTTAAATTAGTAGAATCCACAGTTGTGCCTGATCTAGTTTCAACGATCTACCATGGATGTTCCTTAAACCCTTTTGTAAACATCAAGGTAAACTATCAGCAGAAGAACATACCTGAGTGAACTGAGCAAGGTGGGAAATGTAGTTGTGCCAATTTAATAAAAGAATGAAATATGTAGGAATTGCTGCCACCTCTTTAATACCAATCTAGTAATATGGCCATCTTCACTGAGCATATGTTCCACCTACTGTACAACAGATGTTTGATTCTTATAGCTCTTTAATTCTGTTTCAACTGGAATAAGAATTTCATTACAAGCAAAGATAAAAGTTCTGATAATGCTTTGCCATGATTCCAAATTGTGTGTTTCTTGTGCCTTGTTTGCAATCACGATAAGTGCACTATACTATAGTAAATAAAGTAAATAATAAAGATTTTATCAATTTGGTGTTCTGACTACACACACACCTACAGAGAGAGAGAGAGAGAGAGGGAGGGAGGGAGGGAGAGAGATTAACTGATAAAATAAGATAGATAAATGGGGTAGGGAAAATATATACTCATTTAAAAGCCGTTTGACCTATTTAGTTTTAAAGTGTTTCCAGATCTTCCTGTGAAACACCAGCAGTGGCCATACTGTAAAAATAAATTAAGTTTGACAGTAATTTATAATTACTCCTAAAATACATCATTGAATGAAGATGTTGGAAGCTGCTTTTAGAGGAGCTGGGATTCCTGAAAAATTTCACAAGTGAAAGGGAAGGAGAACTGGCTTTAAGACAACTGTGATGTTCAAGCCCATCTTTTTTAGACACATGGAATCCATTGACATGCCAACAGAAGGTTCTCCTTGATTAATTCTAGGGTTAGTTCTCCTTCTTACACTGTCAGTTATGGGGGATGCATGGGTGCATCTTCTAACATACAAGCACAGATGTACCAGATCCTAAAGAATGAGTAAAGTGTTTTATCCTGCTTTACTTTGAACACAGTAACTTCTCCTCAGCAACACTTCAACCTTCAGAGTCAGAAATATTCTTTACCCCTCCATTCTCTATAAGGCCTACCAACTTTCAAGCCATAGCATGATCACGGTTAGCATTGTATTAATCTGTATTTGATTATTATACAAGAAATCTCCCATCTTCTAGACTATCTATGGTTGCTGGAAGCCTGAGTGCAGGGTCCATGCACAGGTTTTACCACCCTATTTGGGGATGGTGGAGGAGCATTTTAACTGCACCAGTACTTATTGCAAGTCTTTTGAATCTCCGCAAAAGCTGAGGATCTCTCTTTTCTTGCCTCCCATATTTTGATCCCAGTGTGTTCACACATTTAGGTGGAGTAGGTGGATACCATTCTTCATTCACAACTAGGTAGAAGGACTGTTTTAACGTCTGGAATTCTAAGAATTTCTTTAGGTGATTTGTGAACACCTACAGGGATTAAAAATAATAGTTCCATTATCAGAAAATGCTTTTGCAGTTTCCTCTCATTTTGCCCTGCAGCACTTAGGCCTGTTGTCTGATGGGGTGAGCCATATTTGGGCTCATGGAAACAGTTTTAAAGATCCTTGAATCCAGCCAGTATTAACAACAGCTTTACCATCTTGATGTTTTCTTTTTTCTGAGGCACTAATGACTTAATGATGTGTTATATGTCCTTTATGTGCATGCAGGCATATAAGAAACAAATGGACACTTTTGATCAGAATGTTGCTAATATCACCACTTGGATGTATCGGACTGAAATAATCCTGGATGAATCTGAAACCCAAAGACCTCAACAAAGGGAGGAAATTCTTAAGGTAACAAATACAATTTTCTGGAAACCATCTTTTATATAAATTTCATAGGTAGTGAATGTCCAGGGGCTTTGCACTATAGGTTTCAAATAATATCTTAGGATTATAGCACAACATTGTTTTTGTCATGGTATAAGCATTGTCCAGCAGCTTTTAAATTGTTCAAGAAAGCAGAGAATAAGCCGATTCAGTAAAAAAATCAAATATGTTATTTCAAGGCTTGAGGACTTCATGGTGAGCAGAACACTTATTGCTAAGCCTATATCTCCTGAATACTGTTTCTGTCTATTTAAAAATGGAACACCAGCCTTCTTTATCACTTTGCTCCTTTTATCAAATATCTTTCCTTCTGAGAAAGATATTGGCTCTCCAAGCAGTGATATTGCTTGACAACATTGTATTAGAATTTGATGTAATCCTCATGGAAGTGATTTATCATTTGAAGAGGGATGTGCTGTCGCTTATTATAGAAAGGCTTACAAAATGTATGTGTAACTCCTACAGCAGAAGCATCTTCATACAAATTAATCTCTTACCTAAAAATACAAAGCTTTATCTCCACCTGATTGACATGCAACATGAAAAAGCAACTGCTTATTTAAACATTTTATCTTTTCAAAGTTTTGGCCATTTTGATAACATGAAACTTCCCTTCCTAAATTTCCCATTTTTAGTCCTTCCAGTTCTATTCTTTGGATAAATTCCTTGTCTGATACCTAGTCAAGCATCTCTCTTCCATATTTCATACAAAAATATTCCTGCTCACTGCTGCATTCACTACCTTCTACGGAAGAAATGCTAATAGGCAAGGATCCATCCAAAAAAAAAAAAAAAAAAAACAGTGACCAAATCCTCTTCTTGTTTCTGTCAGAGCCCCCCATCCATTTCCATCCTCTCACTGTTTGCACTGGATCACACTGAGATCTCAACATGCCCCATTCTCATATCAGTTACATGGTTCCTGTGCCCAGTGTCTGAATCCCATTCTGCTCTGGTAGTAGAAGGGTTAGACTCACATAAGTACTATGTCAAAGTGATTCTCTTTGCCCCTCTAATAGGATACATGTGGCTTCCTCATTCATACAGCATCAGAACAGCAGAGAAGGTAAACATACTATTCCAGACTTGCTCCTTCACCTGAATATTTCCAATAAACACTACAATTATCTTAGTCAAGTGTTCTGGAAATTGGGAGCTCATTCACCTTCTCAAAACTCTTGGATATTCTGTTTCCTTATTGGAAAAAAGATGTATAAAGCAGAAGAATTTTAGCAAGTAAATTGTAGACAAGTCTAATCTATATTTATTACACAGACGCTGGGTTTCAGTTGGTACTGATTGAGGGCCCAATTAAAAAAAAAAAAAACCCAGAAATTCTGTACATGGTTTCCACCTCAATCTCACCTGGAATAGGGTGAATTCATTTGGAACAGCTCTATTAATGTATGATATAAAGTTTTATCTATTTTCATTTAATAAACTTTGCTTATTAATTTAGTTATATATTGCACTAAACAAGTTTCTATGATGATGTTTACAGGACTGGTAGCCTCTCAGTTCACAGCTATTCTAAGCAGGTAAAGCCATTGGGTTACCTTTGACCCATAACTTCCTCAATCAACGAGCCAAAATGAATAGGTTTATATGACCAGATTGAGTCCTCCTGGCTTCTTGTGATTGTAGCTAAGATTGGAGAATACAGCATCAACGTAGCTTGAGTGAAGCTATCCGTTCCTGATATTTGCAAATAAGACATTCAAGCCTTGCTACAAAGTTTGCAGTTTGAAGCCCTTATGCCTTTCATTCTTTTAAAAAATATCTTTTTGTATCAGATGTACATTTATTGTTGCTTTCTAGGTTATGGCTGAAATGGTCATGTTCCTTCTTTAGGTTTTTGAAATAACCAAGAGCTATATATTAATATAAAATCAACTCTTTTTTCTTTATTTTGTAACATCACAATACTTTAGTTTATGGCACATAGACAAACTATTTTAGAAAACCACAGGGGATTGTTAGCAGAATTTCAAATATTTCAAGGAACCTGCAGGATTTCGTCTTCTGAAAAATATCTGCTGAGGCAATGTGCTTACTATTAATAATATTTTAAATAGTTCCTACCTGTGCAACACAATTGTCATGCATTAGTTCTCGCAAGGCAGGTCATACTATCTTATGAGAGAAAGGATTAGTGAGAGTAATTTGTCACTTAGCTGAGATGTTCAAGAATTTCAAATGTTCTATCACTGCATAAAGTCACAAATCTGAAACCAACAAAATATTCCTTATGCCCTTGGCATACATACATTTAAAGTACTGGCACTAATTCTAGCTATTTGATTTAGGGCAACTCTTTGAATGAATACCCTCCAAAATATCCTCTCCTTGACAGCCACTCTCAGCTCCTGTAAACCTGAGGCTGTGGCTTCCTTTCTGGAATTTATTCACCTCATAATTGGTCTTCCTCTTCTACTTCTACCTTTGATTTCCCCGGTATTATTGTCCCCTTCAGTGAGTCTTGCCTTCTGATGATGTTCCCTAAGTACAGATTCTAATTTGTCTTTTTTGCTTGCAGAGAAGGCTCGGACCCACTTGTTTGTTTTTTCTGTTGTGTATAGATATTTGCAAAGCTCTCCTCCAGCACCAGTTTTCTTTCAGTTAGCTTTCACATCCATATACATTGATCAAGAATACAATACTGTGAATAATCTTGGCCTTGATTTCCAGTGAAACAGACGTATAAATGATGATCTAAATGTATTATGGATATATAGGATACACTTTTAATTTCACAAAAACCTTAATTCTAATATTCCAACAGTTTTTCCTTTATATCTCTTTATTTATTTATTATATACCTGTATATCCACACCCTCCCTGACTCTATTCTTCTGTTTCTCTTGATTGCTAAGCATTTACATTAGACTACTGGGATTCATTTTAAGCAAACAGAGAATACTCCTAGTATTCCTTGCAAATATCAGGTGATAATTGGTGCTAGGAGAAGGTGCCCTGTATTTTAGCCAGTCTGAGAACTGTATTGTTTAAAGAAGCAGCAGAGGGAAGGGGAAGTAAATTTATTTCCAAGGACACCTCTCTTGTGTGCTTAATTAAATTCCTTTTCTGTCTCTATCAGCTTGAAAGTATTAAAAACTAGTCATGGATTATCCAGAATGGCAAAGCTACGTGCATAGACAAAGGCCTCGGTCTAAAGTTTGCTTTATGGTTTTGCTCCTTATTCCTTTGCACACTCTTTCTTTCTCTCTTTTTCTTTCTTCCTGCATTTCTTACTAACTTCAAGCCCTGTCTCTTACTCATGGACTGTAGCGCTTAAAGACTGAGCTGAATGATATACGTCCAAAGGTGGACTCTGTCCGTGACCAGGCAGTAGACTTGATGACAAACCGTGGCGATTACTGCAGGAAAGTAATAGAGCCTAAACTGACAGAGCTCAACCAACGATTTGCAGCCATATCAGAAAGAATTAAAAGTGAAAAGGTAGGAAGAAATGTTCTGGTGTGGAGCTACGTATACATGCTAAATAGAACTTGATAAAGTGAGTATGTTTGTTTCTATTATGGTACATTTTCCAAAACAGAAACTAGCATGAACCAAAAATGTGAAGGAGGTAAGGGAGGATACAATATTAAAGCCAAAACATGTGCATACATGTTAGCAATATTTATACTGAAACTTTTTCAGAAATATCTGGAAAATAGTTAAGCTTTCACATATTCTATTGTCATTGTTATTATCACTGTTGTTGCTTATATCTGATACTAGGGAAAAAACAAACCTAACTAGGAAATACAGAAATATATATATGTCCAAAATAGAGGACATACACATAAGCTAGCACATGACTCTCTGATCTAGTCTGCTACTGTAAGGAATACATTTGAGAACACAAGAGGAAAAGGAAGACAAAAAAATCACATTCTATTACCAGAAGTTACTTTTCAAGTCAATGCCATGCAAATAGATAGACCTGTAGAGGGCTCTGGATAAATGAACTGGATGACCTTTCAGCATGCTGTCTCCACCCCTCAAGTACATGTTTCCTAGCGATGACACTTAACATTTGTGTGAACCTGTTTCATTGTCATGTATTTTAATAGTTCATACAGATTTCAGTTGCAGATGAACTGGCTGATACGACTGCATTAGTAGTTTTATGTCAAATATCTTAAAAACTTTGAAGTAACCTTAATATGAATAAGCTAAAATACTTAAGTTTTTGTTTAGAAATGATTACAGTGTGCCACATCAAACAAATATAATTAAAGCTTTTAAAAAGAAACTTTGCTATATCGCAATTTGATCATTTTATAACCAGGTCTTAGGAAGCACTTAAGACTTTGTAACTGCCCACCTGTATATTATTTTTTCTCCATGTGGTGCCTAGGGAAAGCAAGTGGAAACTAGCTTACTTATTGCAAATCATAAATAGATCTTTGCCACTCTAAATTGATTCTAAATTGAAGGCAATATTGTGTTATAATTCACATAAATCAGTAACTAAGTTCTAACTTCTTTCAAAGCTTTCTAAATCTCTATATTGTTTTTTTTTTAAATCATACCTGATATCCATTTCCAATTTAATTTTATAGATATATTTTAAATTTATTTGATATATTTCTTTATATTTGTTAATATGTTGCCTTAATACAAATGCAGTTGTTCAGAATATAAAAACAAATACACTAGGGAAGATGGATAAATATTAAAAAAAAACATGCTTTTGAATGTGTCAAATTTCTGATGTTCCAGGCTTGATCAAAATGTTAGGTTATGATTCTTTATTTTAAAAATTGCAATGCACTGCATGTACTTTTCATAAATTTATCTCTAAGTGCTGCCTTTTTAAGCAAAAGCTATATTACACATATATGTTTTGTTGGACTGGAAGTAGAGAAAATAACAAATACATTTATATTATTATTGTTGATTATTTATGATTAAATTCTTTTTGTTAACACAAAGAAACTGCTAGGTGAAAACCAGAGATAACCATGATCAGCCAAGGTAGCATCAGTAGTTTTATTAGATATAACTTATTTCGTGAAACACTTAGAATGTATATGTACTTAATTTAACAATTGGAGAGAAAGAAAATTTCCTTATGATTTATAAGAAAGAAGTTTGAACTGTAAAATTAACAGTCTTCCATTCCTTTCCCTCTTCCCCACTGTCCAACTTTTTTTTAAAGCCCCTCATTCCTTTGAAGGAACTGGAGCAGTTTAACTTCGATATACAAAAATTGCTTGAACCACTGGAGGCTGAAATTCAGCAGGGGGTGAATCTGAACGAAGAAGACTTCAATAAAGATATGGTAAATTGGTTGTGATGGAAGTATGAATGAACTGGGAATACAAATAAATAAATGTTGGGGAAGAAATTATAATCCTCTATGTTTTCATTTGACTCTTTAAAAAGTTTACACACAGTGTAATTCTCTTGAACTGTTAAACAATTGCAGTGCCGAATGTAGTATTTATAGCTCCACCATTATAGTGATTTAGCAATAAATTTCAAGGTTGCCTAATGCAATGCCATATATTTTATTTATTCTTTGTGTCTTTTCAAAAATAGATAAAAGGACACTGTAATAGTAAAACATTTAAATAAAAACTCTAGAAATAAATGATGCATGTTTTGCGTGATGGCAAGGTGCACAACCTTTTTCTGCTCAAGGGGATGCATGCAGTGATGGGCTCATTTAAACAAAACAAGTCTACATAGTTTATGTAAACAAAAAATAGGGAGAGGAGTTACTTCAAGAATTCAGTAACACTATCTAATCTGAAAATGTTTGATGCTTTCAAGCATCATTCTACAGTCTACATTCATGTAACACAACAAGTAACCATGCTTGCCTCAGTCATGGAGTAAACACTATCACACGGTAGAATTTCCCCAGATTGCATGGCTTTCCTTTGTTACTGCTTGTAAAACACCTATGTATGTTTGTTGTTTTTGGGGGGGTTTTTTTGCAGTGTTTCCTATCCCTACTATTTTTCTTGAAATGTCCTACAACTTACACTGTAATTCTTATACTTTCCCAATAGCTGCTATTTCTGCAGTTGTTCTCTTGAAAAGGTACCAGACTTTAGGAAATTTTGCTCAAACAAAAGTAATTTAACTACCTTGGAATCCCGTTCTTTTCTGAAGTGTAACAAAACTCTTGCATACTAGCCACTCAATGCCCATCCCCACAAGCCAGTGAATTTCAAAATCACCTGCAATATTACTTCCACTTTTTATTTCCCACTTTTATTATAGTGTTGAAAAGTAAACACCACAATTCAAGCCATCAGTTTTTAATTGAAAATCATACCAAAGATTTACATTGTAGTGGAATATTCTGTAAACATCACACTGCATGGCAAAGAGCTAGTGTTGTTTGAAGCACGTATAGATGAGGTTAACAAATTTTTAAGAACCACCGTCTTAGCTACTAGGTCTAATGTACCAAATTCCCTCTGTCCTCCCATACCTTTATTGTCTGCCTTGTGTTTAATTTAAGAGTATAGACCTTCTGAGTAGAAACCTTTTCATTTTAACTCTGTAAGCCTTCAGCTTACTCCTAAGTTCTACCAACCAAAGTCAGACATAAAATTTTGGCTCAGGGCAAATTACATATTACATATATTAAGTATCATGAACTATTTACTAAGGTACCACAAGTAAAAGATTCTGACACACCACTGTAGTTTAAGCCTGGCCAGTAGACCTGAGCAAACACCTGGTCATAAGCAAACAATTTGTATTCCATTTTTGTAGATAAGGGATCCTGAGGTTGAGAGGAAGCAGTTAGCACACATTAAGCCACCATGGCAGATTTTTTTTTTTCCTTGCAATATACCTTGCTTTTGTTAAATTCGCAGCAGTCAGAAACCTTTGGAGATGTATTGCCAGTTTTCCCAGCGATCTACCCATAGATCCTGATGGCCTTTCTTCTTTTCTCAGCTGTATTTTGTACATTCATTGTATAATATATAATATTATGATGGAAACAAGAACCTCAACAGAACAAGTTGGTGTTGTCTGTTATTGTCCTGTTATTAGTATTTGTAGCAGTAGTGTAATCCAATAGTGAATTTTTTAAAGCTCTTGAAAGTGGTTAAGAAAATGTGGATTAAATGAATGATTCTTCTTTTATTTTTAAATACCACCAACAACAACAACAGAGTGAAGATAATGATAGTACTGTAAAAGAACTCCTTAAACGAGGAGATGCACTTCACCAAACAATCACAGATGAAAGAAAGAGAGAGGAAATAAAAACTAAGCAACACCTGCTGCAGACCAGACATAACGCTCTAAAGGTAAAAATATAGTTTTTAAAATCTTGGATTTCAGTCTTTCACATGGCAGAGCTGGTGTGCAGGGACTCTAGAGAGGGTTAAGTATTTCTCTTCTGCTAAACTTCTCTAATTTCATGTTATCCATGGAAAAGCAGGCAAGATAGAAGTCAGGAAAGTTGTAGCACAAGGTCTGTTCCTTTCATCTTAACCACCTCCTTCATGCAGTTAGCATTTCAAGTACCTTTCACAGCTGGTTGTAAACAAAAGTGAGCTCTATTTAAATATATCTATTGTTCACCTTTATTTAGCAGGCCCTTGGAAAAAAGGAGTATTTTCTTTTTGCAAACTTATGTGTATGAACCTTCTACTACAGTTTTAATATATACTGGTCCTGATATGTCTCTCATTGCAACCATGCACATTTACCGAGGGGCGGGGGTTTCATGAAGACTTACCCTTAACTATTCCTTGAATAGTCATGAAAGAAGGAAATGTATGGGAAACTATAAAACTCACAATAATAATTAATACAGTAACATCTTAGTCTTTGTTCTAAAACAATCTGGTGAAAGGAAGTTATGGTGTTTCTCTCATCTTAAACCATTAATTAATCTATAGTGGTTATTCATCTAAACAATGTGTAGTAATGCTATTCCACTTTGTTGATCCAACCCACAAATGTGTTTAGTTGAAGATCATGTTTTCCATATTCAACTGTAAACACAAGGGATTAAATCAGGTCTTATTTCTATGACTTCAGTATGATTTGGGTCCTTTACACTTGCAATCTGCACTGTCAAAAAAGGACATACCAATTCTGCGTATCAATTCCATTCTTTTTCTAGCAATCCTTTAATTTTCTAATAATGCAAATTGCTAGGGAGGTAGGCAGTCCAGATCCCTTGCCCCCATGCTAGAGTCCTGATCAGAACTGAGTTTTCTGTGCTTACATAAGAATAAAGGAAAAGATAAGGCAGTTTTTCATTTTGTTTTCAAAGTAACATGTAGTTTGATCTTTATAGAAGTAGGATGCCCAGACTTTTCTGGTTCTCGTGCGGTATGATTGGAATCCTCCAGGATGTTTGTAGCTGTTGGAAAGGAACATTTTATTCTTCTACATTTTCACATAGAATGAATAAAATCACTTCTCCCTAATTATCCGAATTGTTCTATATTATATGGTACTGGTGAATAGGCAATGCTAATTTCTAAATAGACACAGCTATTGTTCATGTTATTCCTAGGAATGGACTGTATCCTAACATTCATTTTTGAGTCACATATTTTGCAAATTGAATTAACAAGAATGGAAACTGTGTATAACTTATACTGTTATTATTTTATATATTTTACATATAACAGTTGATGTGTTTTATTTTATGAAGTGGTTGCATGTTTCCATTGAACTAGTGACTATCTTTCATTGTTTGCATAATAATTTATATTTATATATAAACTTTGTAAATAGCAGTCTGAAATAACCATAATCAATGTTAATTACACCAATAAATTAGAATATTAACATGTAGATTAAATATACCCTAATTCATTTCAGTGATGTTTCATGGTCAACTACTATTCACAATCATATAGGGCTGTAGCAAGAAAAACGAGTGGAGTTCCACCTGTACAGTAGGGATTTCTATCCCCTGCTCCGCATTGTAGCAGGACCCCTTAAGCATGGCACAAGATGCTTATGTGGATTACAGCAGGAGATAAAAATCAACAGAATAGAAAAGGAGCATCTTATACATACAGAGCTACCTTTGTCAACTGCAATCTGAAATGAAATCATTTGCAATTACATTGATATAGGACTGTTTCCAGTAACTCTTAATTGCTTCCCAAAGTCAGCATTTTACATCAAAAATAAATACTTGTTTAAACTTTTTTTTAAAGAAAACACACTCTTGGAACATACGATGTTTATATTTATCAACTTGCTTAAAGAAATGATGCATGGACTATATTTTAAAATACAGACAAATGTTATATATTAATATCAAACTATTTTTTAATTAATGGTTGTTTTGCTATTCCCTATTTTCACCACTAGTACCACACAGGAGTTATATGCTTCCATATAGTAGCACCATTTATATGAACCATTGTAATTGCATTTCTAATAATATCTACAATATAAACAGGATCTGAGGTCTCAAAGAAGGAAAAAGGCTTTGGAAATTTCTCATCAATGGTATCAGTATAAAAGGCAGGCTGATGATCTAATGAAGTGTCTGGATGATATTGAGAAAAAGTTAGCAAATCTACCAGACCCCCAAGATGAACAGAAGCTAAAGGTAATACTACTTTTAAAACTGTTTTTCTTTGTTTTTATATCAAAATTAATATATATGTGTGTGCCTCTTTGTGTGTATAACTTTTTATTATATAGAATTATAGGATACTGATAAATAAATTATTTTATTTAAATAATTTAGATAATGCTTGATGAAAGAAAATTCAATCTACTCAGTTTCTTGAATCCTTGTAAATGTTATGTCATATATCATACAAGAGATTAACAAAGATATAAAATGTTTGTTACTTGTGCATATCAAGTGTACTGTCTTTAAGAAACTTTTACTTTTTTAACGGAAAAAATTAATTGATTCTGTATCTTTATTCCAGATGAGCAATTGACTTATCGGTATATGGATGAAATCTTTTACATGTTAGCACATTCATTTTCATCAGAACATATTCATGAATCACTGTCAAAATTCTAAAGATTTTCTTACATTTTGTCAAAGAATTGCCTCGTTTATTTTACTTCGTCTTCTTTTGCTTCATTGTTTGTTGAATTCCCTTCAGTATTAAAGCACAAAGCCTCTAGTCCTACAACTGACAATCAGTATGAGTATCTAATAAATGATTCCTGTGCATTATAGTGATCTTTCCAATTCGCTGTCTCATCATACTAGGATGAACTAAACAGTTAGTACATGGGCCTACTTTGACCACCTTTTCAACATACAATTAATAATTACTTAAATATCTAAAATTAAACAGCTAGCTGACCCACAAGTCACTTATGTATCTTCTGTCTAAATGTAAACTAAAATTTAAATAAGTGTACTTTTTCTTTGTTTGTAACAATAAAATTGGGGGAAAAATCTTCAGAAGTATTTTGCTAATTCTTAGGAGTTGATTTTCTAGTTAGCTAATTGTCCTGGGCCCTGTATTGGTTTTGCTCAATAGGAAATTGATCGTGAATTGGAGAAGAAGAAGGAAGAGCTGAATGCGGTACAGAGGCAAGCTGATCGCTTGTCTAAGGAAGGGGCTGCAAAAGCAGTGGAACCAACCCTGAAACAGCTCAGCAAGCGCTGGCAAGATATTGAGAGCAAATTTGCTCAGTTTCGAAGACTCAACTATGCACAAATTGTGAGTTGTTCCTGGCAAACATGTATGTTTGCAAATGCTGCTACTAACAGAACCCAACTAACAATGAGCGTTCCCAGTTCTATGCCAATTTGTCTAAAACAGAGTATCAGAAAAAGCTGTGCAGTACAGTATAGACCCTGGGCTACATGATTTGCTACATAAATCTTGTGCTGCATGATTTGCTCTGAAAAATGCCCTTTACTTAAAGTAAGAAGTAGCTCAAAAAGTATAGTAATACCTTAGCATTAAAGAAAAACAGATATTTGTTTTTGTTACCTCATTTTCCATAACATTACTGGTTTAAACTTGTCAGTTTGCCATACATTTATTTTGTTCAATAAACATATGTGACTCAGAAATATTTATTTTCAACTTGTCATCCCATGCAAACTCTAATTAGCTTTTATTTCTCCACAATATATAATCCATAAACATGTAGGAAGAGATCGGAGATGTTTTGTTCCTTCCTACAACATATAAATGATGTAGACTCTTTACTACCTATTAGGAGAACATTCAGGAAAAAGGGTGATTTTTATCAGTTTTTAACTAAAACACATACAATTCAAATATTTTATCAATAGAATAATGGTGGAGAGGGCTTTTTTCACCATTCAGACAGATCTCTGGTGCTGGAAAGTCTGCTTATCTGGAATTGTACTTTCAATAAAGAATGCAATCATATTTGTTGGGTTGAATTCTTGTCTATTAAAAATACACGTGTTACTTCTGATTTGCATAGATCTATTTCAGAATGATATTTCCCATTAAATGCTTATGAAATAAATGTGTTCTGAGTAGTGAGTCTTATACAATTTGGAATAATTTGCTTAATCTCTGGTTCAATATTTAACTTATAGTGACATGAAAATACCTACCTCACAGGGCTGTTGTGAGGAATTATAATTATGATAATAGATAAGAATTATGAATGCTTATATGATAGTGTAAACATTGCACATGCTTTTTAAGATGCAGATGTAATTTTAATGAAATAAGCTTACTTTAGCAACAGAAAATATTTTCATAAACTTCCAGTAACTATTTTTTTCATAAACCTTGCACCCATTGCAACCAATGGATTACATGGCATATAAAATATATCAGTGAAAGTCAGCATAAATCTAATATAAATAATTGGTTCTGTTATGGAAATGAATCATCTACATTCTAAGGTAAAACTTTTTTTTTACTTCCCATCCATGAAGTCAGATAAATGCTTCAACCTTGCAGCTGAGGATTTGGACTCAATTTGATCTCACACTTTGGGCAGCTGGAATGGAAAGAACCACACTAACAAATGTCTTTTAGATCACAAGAACTGGATTAGAGAAGAGCTTTTGAGGGGTTTTTGTGGGGGAGGCAGGGAGGGTAGGTGACAGAAGCTACCAAACTAGAAGGTATCCTGTGCCTCAGGTACCTCAGCCTCTCCTCCTCCTCCAAAACACACTGCTCTTATGTGGTCAAAATTGGGTGTCTAAGTGATTTGAAAGGCAGGAGCAGTACAGAGATCTGCTCTCTGTGATCCTTCTGTCTTTCCATAGGATGCCTATATTCCTCTAAGTTCAAAGAGGTATGGACATCCAGACCAGATTGAGCCCTAAGCATTGCAAGAATACCTTTTTTAAAAAAGGCAAAGTCAAGGTGCTTGCTTAGTGGCAAAGACTCTCAAGGATATTGGTTCTCTGCTTCACGGATACAGTGGTGCTCAGTAGTTGCATATGCTATGTGGTACAAATGGTAAGCTTAGTTTTTGTGATGGGACAGTAGAAAGAAATTGGAGGGTGGAAAAAGATGAGTTCTACCATTACCATTACTAACAAGCTTATGAGGATGAAGGGAATGGGTCAGGACTTCTTAAATTCAGGTGATGTGGAGCTCCATGACTGCCCCACTTTCCTAGCAGAAGATGATCTTTTATAAAACAGCTGGCAACATACGTAGTCATTGCAACTGTAGCATATTCCAAAACTAAAATAATATTTGATGATAATGAAAATTCATGTATGATGCAGTTAGTTATTTAAAAAAGAAATTTGTGGAGATGTGTGGTCTGAAAATGAAGGAAATGAAATTGCATTGTTGGAACTCTGGTAATGGAAAGAATTCTACAAAAGAGAAAAGTTACTGAGTGAACATCAACTATGTGCTGTTGTAAGATCTCTCCCCACCTTTTCCCTCTTCTGTAGACCTAGAGGTAACCTTAGAAGCACACCCTTTATTAGAGCTTTGCAGGTTACAGAGCAGCATAAATGGAAGCAGCATAAATGGAGCAGCATAAATGGGAGAAGCAACTGCTCATTTGAAGAGTTGAATCCAAACTGAATCTTGTCCATCCTTCAGAAAGATTCAGACTCTGTTGTTAGGATAGCTCCCACAGCTTCAGGACTAGAAAATGGGAAACTTTGGACACTTCTTGTCTATTGCTTTGCCTGTTTTCCTACAGGGTCAAGAAACTCACCATGAATCTCTCCCCACCCAGTTCTGAAATGTCCTCCCCCTTTTCCCAAAGGAGGATAGTTCTCATACTCTGAGTATTCTGACTTTTGTTACCTTGCAATTGTAAAGTCATCTCCCTACTTCTTTCCTTCCACTTTCTTTTCTGAATCTGAGGAATCCAGCTTGAGAAAGTAGGACCCTCTGTACATGCAGAAGGAAAATTTTGGGTTTGGTCCAAAGGTAGGGTTTTATGAAGAAAATCGGCCCTTCCATTAGCAAAAAACAAATCTGTGAGTGAAAGGGCCCCTTTCTGTCATTTATACCACAGATATAGGTCAACAATTTAATCTAGTTTACTTCCTCATTTCTTAACCCTGCCAATCACATTCTCTTAGATAATTTTTTAAAGGGCAAAATGGTAATGGCATTTCCCATTTGCCCCCAGAAGTTTTCAGAAATGCACCGAGTCCCTTTGCAGCATGAATAAAACATTGGATTAAAACCATGGCGATTGGGGTTGTCCTTACATATTTTAAAAGCTAAAGAACCAACTTTTCACATTTTATTTCACACAATCTGTCTATGAATAATCTTGTAGGGAATGTGCTGTTTTAGCCAACACATGCTTTTAATGGAGTAAACCAATATAGCACTTCTTCAATGACTTTGTAAACTATTGTACTACTCTTAATCCAGAAGTATTTTTCATCTGGCACTGCATGTTTCGTGCTGCATCCTTAGTGCAGGTGCATTTGCTAACCAGATATTTGTGACACAGATGCCAGATATGTTCTCTTAGGAACATATACAAAATACCACTGTGAGAGTATGCATTTTTAACCATGGTCTAAGATTTTATCATAACCATGTGAATGTGGAAATATCATGATTATTAAGGTAAGTCCTCAGATCAGAACTTGCATTTTACATATTTAACTTCAGATTGTTCAGAGTTGAACTAAATAGGTTCAATCTTGTTTCTAAATACAAATATAGAACTTTTCATGAGAGTACATCCTGGAACTGTTATTCAGCAACATCTAGATGTTATTTTTTGTATCTATTAGAAACCAAAGGAATAAAAAATAGCATAATGAAGCATTGTCTGCTTACAACACAAGTGTCATGAAATAATGTTACTGATGAAGGCTTGGCCAGGATACAAATTTAGCCATTTGTGTTATAGAACAAGTATAATAAGTATATTTACATATTTATATACCAGATAAGTGAATCTTCAGACTACCATTCTATAGTAACAGGTGTGCAGTCAATATCAGGAAATTGAGCATCCAAGCAGGTGTATTTGAGTAATCAAGTCACCTCTGTCGGAAACAGCCTCATACAATTTATCTATCCTCTTTCAAATCTGATGTGTTATAAAGCAGCAGGAAAGAATTGGATGAAATCTGTTCCTTTCCAGCCGATCCATTTAGATATGAATGCTTTGCCAAATGACAGGTTTTAATTGTTTGATAGTAGGTCTGCGGTGTGTTCATACATGCAAATTGGTGCTATGTGCCAGTGAGGTCTATAATAATAAACTGAATTTAAATGTGTAGCTGCTATATTTGGCTATAGTATCTAAGCTTGCAAAACTTTTTCCTCTCCCACCCCCAAACACCCAAATTCAACACAAGGTTATTTTCCTACTCCAAGTTATATCTTAATTGTGATGATTTAGTATAGGTTAGGCAATGTGCCATGCAATTTTCATATTTTTGTTCAATATAATATTGCTTTTTGAATTGCATTTAACAAATGGCCATGGTGCAGTTTGCTTTAAAAAAGATGAACCAGTGAATAGAAAATATGAACAATTAATAGAAAGGACTTCCCAGTGAGGATTGTTATTACTTAAATAAATAAATAAAATGTCAGTTACTGTTTAACCATCTGATAGAGTTAATGATTGGCAGTATATTAGTATTTCTCTGAATAAAAAACTGTAACTATATAGTAAACTGTATAGTGCATGTGATTGCACTTTATTTACACAAATAACCTCCTAAGTATACCATTCCCAATATGGTAAACTTTGCATTATTCAGAACTGTTTTCTTCATAGTGTATTCACCCAGATATCTGTTCTGTTCCATTTCCATATTCATCTGCAATTTAAAATGATCTGCATGGAAATGTGCCTTTAAATATCATTTGCATATGTCATTATCTTTGTCATCATCATATGTATTCATATTTGTCTTAGAATGGAGTAAGGATGGACAAGTATATTTTACTATTTCCTACACTCAAATGATGTCTGAAATGAGTTCCATCCCCATCTATAAAGAAATCTAAATGTTCTTAGTTCTTATCCAAACAAAAACAAAGTCAAATGACGATCTGACTTATCTGCACTGACATATTTCATTGGATACAACCATACTTAGCATGAAGGGGCCCATTTTGTACCTGCCTGCTTTAAAGCTGTTAAAGATGAGCCTTCTACAAAAAAAGAGGTGAACCTCTTGTATGTAAGTATGACAAACATTGAATTCAAGCTCTGCTGATAAGTGCTAAGCACCCACAACAATGGTTCTGGATGGATATAACTTTTTTTTTTTTTTGCTTCTACTCACATTCATTTTTTCAAGCTCAAGTTTGTCCCATTCTATTTCTATACTGAGTCTTAAAATGAACCTAGTAAATTTCCACCCATCATTAGAACTTATTACTAAATATTTTGGTTTTAAAATCACATACACGCACACAATGTGGCAGGGTTCCTTTAGCTGCTTATTCTGTCCTATTGCAATGTGCCAGCAGTGGAATTTGTTTTCTGCTTTCTTTTCCAAGAAGGACATTAGTGTAAGTATGAAGAAGAATGCGCATCTCTCTCTCTCTCTCTCTCTCTCTCTCTCTCTCTCTCTCTATATATATATATATATATATATATATATATATATATACACATATAATGTAGTCCAAATATACTCCACAGCAAGCTATATACAGTTTACCTATCAAATCTGGCATATATAGCTTATTAGAATATGGCATGACTATCAGGATCGGCTGTGTGTTGGGTTAGAACAGCAGTCCAAATGCACGTGGACTGTGCCCTCTCTGGAGTGAATGTTTGCATTTCAATCGCTTAGTGAAGGTCATAGCGAGCTGCCAGGGGAAAAGTTGCAGCTTACATTCCAGCTTAGGTTGCTGATGATGGAGTAAGGAAATATCAGAGTAATTTTTAATGCAGTATTTTACTATGTAATCAAAGGTATACACATATTAAATGTAATGAATGATCTTTTGACTCTAAAAATTACAATTTTGGTAGCATGTACAAGAAAATTACAAATGTGTGTGTGCCCCCCCCCCCAATACAAATAACTATTTTCCAGAGAAAATTCTTTGGAAACTTGGAAACTAGTGCTCTTGTATCTGACATTCCTTTGTATGCCTCTCTCTACTCCCAAAAAAGAAGACAGCATGCAGTGGAATCTCCTTGCTTCCAGTTATAGACCAAAGATAACAAGTGGATTCTTTTTACGTGGTGTGCCATTTGTCTTCCCAAGCAGGAAAAATATTTTGGCTGTCCCACAACCTCCCAAACGGGCCATGCTGACTGACCTTATCTAGCCCACCGAGAGCCCAGTGGGATGCAATTTGGCAACCCAGCAAAACGTTTCTCTACCTCTGATCTAGTGGATTATTTCTAGATATAAACACAGATAAATACAGAGCCAAATAATTCTGAGATAATTCCATTGTCTGCACACACACACCCCATTTTTATGTTTCTCATGACATTCAAGTAAAATATATGCACATCTTTTATGAAGCTAATTTTAATACTGAAGTCTTGATTCAAGTATGACAACCTCTCAGTTTGTGAAAATATACTTCTGTATAGTTCTCTTCCCCCCCCCCCACATTACCTTAAATCCAGCTTCTGTGTTATGCATAAATAACACGAGAAACACTTTTGAAGGAGGTAAGACTTGTTTGATGTAACCTATCATGTCTGTACTATGAGTTGTTTAGGGCCTATAGACCTTTCCCATAGGTAAGATATATCAGTCCCATTTCATATAATATAGGTGTTGGAAACTGCAAAATTTTCCCTTCCCTTACATTACATAATTCTACATTTATATACACTTTATTTATATGAACATTTATTCAGAAGAGGATCATTCATATTTACTGTGAGTGATTGAGAGACATACACAGCATGAACTTATAAATGAAAAAATCGCAAGAGTGTGATTTAGTTGTCCCAAGAAGACTGATAATTAAACTTAGACATTCTGACATAGCTTTTATATGCAAATTAACATTCCATCTTCATGCTGGCTGTGATTTGAAAAACAGAATAATCAGGAATCTGGCTTTCATAGTACATTTTGTTAATATAGGATCATATATTGCATAATTTATGCTTTTCTGAGAAGAAATGTACACTTGTTTGGATATCTGTATCTTCGTGCTGACCTTAGAGCAGTTATTATCTATATCTTATTCCATTTGTAATTATGTGTAATAGCTCCTCTAAGACTAGAACACAAATGTCAATAACTTAATGCAAGGCAATCATGTTCTCATAGACTTGCAAATTAAAAGTTTCAGGATCTGGCTATGGATGGCACACATTCCTCACAGTTCATCTGCCACCCCATTCTTGTGCAAATCCTTTTCCTGACACAAGCCGAATAAAATTGGCTGCTTGAAATGAAGCCCAAATTGTGCCTCCATGCTCTAGACAATACTTTAAATCTTCACTGAGATATCAGTCCTTGTCTATGTTTATTCCATGCTTTATTGTGCCACCTGAAGCAAGTCAGTTTATCTGGCTGCATGGCAGGGCCAGAACCTATATCCCATTTTTGTAAGTGTAGTTATTAGCCACAGTAACATGGCAAAGTATATGCTCGTAAACTCACTCTGAGGACCTTGATTACATAGATGTTGAATGGTGGAGAGAAGGGCAGTTGAAGAGCCATAATCCCATAGGCTGCTTGTAAATACAGGATTAATTTGAAAATCTGAATTGATACAGGCCAGGCATAGGGCAGATATTAATTTGGTTCACATTCAAATCCTGCACTTTGAAATCAACATGCAAATGGGAACTTGGTCATCCTTTGCCACAGTAAAATTGAGAAAAATGCTTGTGAAACAACTACAATAAGAAAATGACTTGTGCATGTGTATAGTAGGTAGAATGCTATTGGAATAAATGTATTAGGAAAAATGTATATAAAGGCATGTACAGATTTTCATGCAAACCCTTTTCTCAATATTGGGTCAAATTGAATATTGGAAAAATGAGAAACGTAGATGTATCAAACTTTGTCATTCTTCCAGTGCTAATGAAAATAATATTGCACTCAGGGAAACTAGGTTACACATTTATGTGCAAGCAGAGAATCCAGCAAAAGGTCCAAGTGTCACGTACATGTTCTTTTGCAATTGCTTGTGAAAGAAGTTGCACGACTAGTTCAAGAAGTAGCTCATAGGTTCTATTAGTATAGGCTCTGCTAGAAGAATATGCAAGTCCTTGCATAACTGAAATATTACACTGTATGATACTGCATTTGAGGTTGATAGCTGATTACATCCTAATTAACCACATGGTCTCAGAAAATATTCACTGCATGGATTTTAAGAGCTACCATGCATACCAAAACAATGAACATACAGGGGGTTTTTTGAACCAGATGGAAATATTTATAAACTTTTACTTTCACTGCTTGAAGAAAAGGATAGGCTTTCTAAAAATGAATCTGCATGATTATTTGGTTGTATATTTTCATGTTAATGGAATAGAAAACAAGTTAGTATTAACTGAAGTCAAGGCTAACATTTAGACTGATAGGCATCTAAAACATCTTTAACCATCCTAAATGCACTGAAGTAATTCATTTATAAAACTGCACTCAAAAAATCTGAATTAAGATCTATTCTGTACAGTATCATATTTGCAATTTGAGATGAACAAGTATACAATTCACTTGTTCTTAACTGTAGAAATATATTGGGTACAAGCTAGGATTTCCATAATATGTTACTCACAAGGAAAGAAGTTTGTTTCTGTAATCATTTACATTGGTTAGTGACATAGACAAACCAGATGGTGATATTCACTGTATCTTGATATCTTTTTAATAATGGCAGTAATTTCTCCTCTAATCATTGATTGATTTAAAGTATAGCAACATGTAAATGTTCAGAAACTACAGTTCTTTTCACAAGGAACTGCAGAATTGCTGGATTTCAGCAGTCTTGCTCAGTGAGGAGTTGTAAGTAGTAACTAAATGTTTTAAAGCTCTAGTAAAACAACATGCCCATGGTGGGCATGTCGTGAGCGGGGCCAGCTGGAGCCGGGGGTAAGACTAGATGGCCTGGCAGACCCCTTTTGACTCACTCTGCTTCTGTGTTTCTAAAACACATAGACATAATTTGAAACTCTGGTCAGCTTTAAAGATGTAGCTCAAATCTAATAATATTCATTTGGCATACAGCACAAGTTACTTGAAGTACACTGCCTGT
The DNA here is from genome assembly GCF_004798865.1 of Varanus komodoensis. NCBI lineage: Eukaryota > Metazoa > Chordata > Lepidosauria > Squamata > Varanidae > Varanus > Varanus komodoensis. Next base: position 5,426,257 of record NW_025335941.1, on the reverse strand, counting down.
AAGGAGACATCTGTATTTACATGATTTGCTACGGTATAGTTATGACCTGGTTTGTATGGATTATTTCACTGGATTTGGTCACAGAGGAAAAGAAACATATTCCTAGACTATTGCTACATAAAAAGTATTGTATTGAAGAACAAAGCTGATGTACCAATGAAACAGAATTTGCATCTGAATGGTTGTTCCATTAGATAAAGCTCAGAACTCAAATTATTAAATGAATGAACATTTTTCTATTAAATATCTATTCAAAATTTGAGAATTTCACAATATGTATTTTGCTGAAATACTGAAGTGACACAAATACCAACCAGCATTCAAACAGTAAGATGAAAGTATTAAAATAAGCATTTGGAAACCATGCATTTTATATCCCCAAATTAGGGTACATAGGCAAAAGGACTCAGAAAAATATGTGCATAAAAATACTGCCAACCAATGCATCAGAAGAGAGCCAATTCTAGGCTTAACATTGATAACTTAAGCAAATAACTATATAAGCCAAATGGAAGCAGACCCAGCTGGGCATGGTTCTGTTATAATGATAATTAAAATGAAAATGATTTCTCCATGAGATGCAGTTGAAGAAATGATGTAGTTACCTGTAAGCGACGATTACAGAAAAAATATAAACATTTACTGTTACTGATGCATATTTACTGCTAAATATTTTTATATTTTATATTTTCCTTCTTTTCAAAAATCATTTAGAAAAATTATTATCCCAACTTTAATAAAGAGTAGGCTCCAAGAGGTACTTGCCACCCTAGCACACCATTGGAGCATTAACAGTTGCCCATCACTTGGGATTCCTTTTGTGAAAGCGATAAGATCCTGTGCAATGAATTCACAGAACATAAACACTATAACTACAGAAAAGGGTTTGTTAAAAGAAGGATAGCAGCAATGTTGGTTTTCAAATTTTAGAACAATCACATGTTGCTTAATGATGTAACATCAGATTAACATATAGACAGTACTGATCCAAAAACAGCCTTGTATGGATATTTTTTGCTATTTTTTGTCACCTAAATAAGCTGTACTGTTGAAAGTGAGAAACTTGTCAGATGGTTCTTTAATTGTGCTCTGTAATGATACTTTATTTAGAAAGAGCTTTTCCTATGTGAAGTGAAAAATCACAGCTCTTGGCAAAGGTCTCCCATATTACTATCACAGTGTAATTCTTCCATTTATGTTGCTATATGTGTACAAATGATTTGCAGCTAGACTGCACTCACATGGGATGTTATATGGGGGCTGTGCAAGTGATTGCTGCTATGTGCATAATCAGATTAGCGCTCAATATGGTAATCCCTTACACAGTCCAGTCAAGGTCCTCTACACAGTTCTGAGACATTTGTATGAGCACTGCTGTAAGCATCAAACTAGCCCTGTGTGTGTCCATGCAAACACAAACCAAAGAAAGTTAAGTCTCTACTGTGAAATGATGATTTGTATGAACAAACCTTTAATGTATGATCAATATGTAAAGTTTAACTTTCCAATGTAGTATATTATGACAAATATTCAATAAAAAAAGATTTTATAGCATATGGAGATATGACGGATCATCAAGGAAGAATCAAATCTTGGCATACATTAAAAGATGAAGGGGAAAAAATAGAATGGCTTCTTTATTCCCAACTGGTCTCAAGACTGAGAAGAGAAATTCAACAAGGAAGAGGTAGCATAAGAGATCTAATAGAATTTGAGAAGCTGATTTCACAGGAAAAAGAGCATGTACTAGGACAGATTTACAAGCCATTATTGAAATATGATACAGAAGCTGAACAAGTCAAAACATGTATGATAAGTTGGATGCAGAACCTTGGAGAAGATATGTCATTCCATCAATGGGAAACTTTATGGATGAAAACCTTAAGAGAGAATTGGTACAAGAAGTTCTTTCATTGGTTATCACCCTAGAGATATTCAAAGAAATGGACAAGATTTATAATGGAAAGTGTTGGAAATTCAAAGAAGTGGAAGGGACTTTTTATTGTATATAGTTTTGTGTAATAAGGTCAAAAATGCCTACTGAAATACAGAAAAAAAACTTTCGAATGAATGCTAGGAATATGTTATTGAGTATTTTACCTCCCAATAAATATGGGGGAATTATTTAAATATATGATAACATCAGCCAGAGTTACAATTGCAGCAAAATGGAAAACAGAAGACTACTCAACCGGCAAAGATTGGAAAATAAGCCAGCTGAATATGCAGTGATGGCTAAATTAACCAACTATGTAAATAGAAAACCTGTTAAAGAATTTAACTGGGAAGCATACACACACACAGAGAGAGAGAGAGACAGAGAGACAGAGAGAGAGAGTCATAAAAAGGAAGACCATTTAATGAATTTAGTGTTTAATGGAAAGCCTATTAATTTTTATTCTATTTGTAATTGAAAGTAAAAAAAATAATCTTTGGATATCACTAATGCATAATGTATACAATGATTAGATTAATATAATTGTTCTCTTGAAAGAAGGAAGGAAAGGGAAAGGGAGAAGGGGAAATAGGTGGAGAATGAAGGGGGAGAGGAGAAGAGAAAGAAAAGAGGGAAAATTAATTGTAATTGAGTTTGTGAATATGATGTGGGAAGCATAATAGCTTACGATTGTCTATGTCATGTGAAATCATTAATTGTATTTGGCTATTTACCAATTTAACAAGCATGGTTTATAACTATGTATTGTAAGTTTAGATGATGCAATGATTATTGCTAATATTGTATCTAGTTTTAGAAGCAATTTTTGTATATGGTCCCTAGTAACTTTTTTGTTCCAAGTTTTTTTTTCCTGTTTCTTTTTTTATTTATAAAAAATGAAAAGTATATAAAGCTTAAAGTTGATCAACAGCTAACTCTTAATGGAAATGTTGGATGGTACTCACACAAGTAATTTATGAAGTGAAAAATAGGTACTAGTAAGTTGTTTTTTGTTTTAATAATCTTCAGCCATTTCCCAGGACTCCAAAGACTGTTCAGTAAAGCTTGGCACTTTCCATGGAGCTTCCCTGACAGGAGTCTCCCATCTAATTTGCTTCTACTAACATGTTTCTAGGCATACTTGAATGGGCAGCTAGGAAAAGTCCAAGAAAATAAATGAAATAGATTGACTATTCTTATCTCTATCATCTTGGGACAATGGCCAAGTCATTCTAACTGCATATTTATTATTAGTGAACACAATCCAGGAACCTGATTCTATATTTGATAAGAATATGATAAAGCTGCATTGTTACAGCATGCATTGACAGCTTTGGCTTGAAATGAATTAGTAGGAGATACTTATCATGGTTTACGGTTTAAGGAAGAAACTGTCCAACTCATGGTTTCACAGAAATTAATATCCAGATGTCTTAGAATTCAGCTCTCCGCATTCCTGATCATTGGCCATGCTGACAGGAGCTTCTGGGATTGCAATTTGGCAACCCCAAATATCTGGAGATCAACCTGCTGTGAATCAAACATGTCTTGTTATATATTCTTTATTGAAAGTGCCATACACATTTTATGAAACTAAAATAATAATTCTGTTGTATATCCATACCAGCAAACTGTTTATGAAGAGACAACTGTTGTGATGACTGAAGGTATGACTGTGGAAACTTCTTATGTGCCTTCTGCATACTTGGCAGAGATCCTTCAGCTTCTACAAGCTTTGTCCAACATAGAAGACCTCCTTAATTCTCCTAGTCTGCAGGGCAGGGACTGTGAAGACTTTACTAGACAAGAAGAGTGCCTGAAGGTAAGAGTCACACAATTTAAATAATTTGAATATAATGTACTCTATTCTATGCAAGCACCAAAGGATCTTGGCATTGAACCTAATTTTTGTGGATGAATATTTCTATTGCAAAAAGAAAAATAAAATATGAGAACACACATAAAATAGCCTCTGAAATACAATACCCCTTTTTCACATCACTTCATTCTGCTTTCATATACCCCAATGAGGAGAGACTGATTTTGCCTTTTTCCTCCCCACCCCTTTTTGTACCATTTCATGACTTTTCAGTGCCCTTCTGAACAGCATCTGTGGCATAATATACCTATGTGTGCAGTGTGCATCTCTCTCTCTTTCTCTCTCTCTCTCATGTGTGTGTGGGGTGTGTGTGTGAGAGAGTGATAAAGACTCTTGCAGGAAACATGTAGCCAGCATAACATCACGATATAATGCTTTCCTCCCTCATTTTGAATGGGAAGGTATTTAATCTGTTTTACACACAGAGAGAGTCTAGCTTTGTCTTGACCAAAACAAAGATACATATTTTGCAGGAATTAGTAGCCCTAGTTACTCTCGAATATTGTGGAACCATGTTAGGAACAAAGGAACACAGACTATTTTTCTAGCCAACCCCAATGCTTTTAACTGGAGATGCCACAGAATTAAATCTTGAAGCCTTTGCATGCAAAGTATATACTTTACCATTGAGCAGCAGTCTCTTAATGGGACAAAGGATGCAATTAATAGGATTTTCGAATGAATGTAATTAAGACTCTATTTCATGTACAGGCTTCACACAAACCATTATGGGACCAGGGAGAATTTTATTGAAGACCAAATGAAAGTGAAAATACAACAATAGAAATAATAGATAAACAAACAAACAAATAAATGGCCTAACAGCAGAGACTGACATACAGCTCAAATTGCAGCACATTCAACACTTAAGTAGAAACCCACATCAAGGGAGTTTTCCGTTAGGCTATAAAAATGCTTTGTAGTATACAGTTTATTATATACAAACTGAATTATCTTGGCTGTATGTAATCGAGCTTTGAAAACAAAACCATTAGTCTGCTGGTAATTAGCCATCACAATTTGAGAGCATCCTATTTTAACAACACAAAACCAACAAAAATGAAGGACTATAGACTGGCTCAAGATTTAGTCATGTTTAACGTAGTTCCTCTGAAATAAATGGGGCATAAATTAGTCATGACTAGGGGCCCAGTAGCTTCAACATGTTTAGTATATAACTAAATCTATCCACATCATTTTTTTACCTGATGAGTTTAACAGAATTGCAGCTGCAAATGTCAGTGGGAGTGTTGAATGAATGCTTTATCACATCTAAAACCTTTGCATGTAGCAAACTACGTGAAACAAGTTATTGTTTTCTCCCTGATCATATCATTGTAGGTCGCCACATAATTGTTTTAAACAGAAAAGCAGCTTATACATAATATACTAAATCTAAGCTACATTATTTTCCAGGGATGGTGTTCTGAGAAAAGAAGTATTAAAATGTGTGGCTAGTTATCTCTGTTCTGAAATTAAAGTAGTTCTAGGTTGGCTTTGAATGCCTTTGACCATGACATCCTTTTGGATGGTTTATCTGGGTTGTGCTTAATAGGCATTGTGTTAAAGTGGTTCCAGTGGTTCCTTGAGCAGCAGTCTCAAAAGGACATGCTGCACGTCACAAGTTTCCATCTTGTCTTGCATGCTTTTTAGTATCTGCATCAAATGGATGGAGGAAGTCATCTGAAGATGTGGGTTGAAGTACCATCAATCCACAGATGATACTGCCCTCTAAACTCTTATTTACATCAACTTATCCCAGGGAGAATGTGGAATTCATGACCCAGTGTTGGCAAGCTACTTAGGAATGAATGTGGGTGAGCATGCTGAAATGTAAGATAAGATGAGAATAGCAATGGCTGGGAAATCAAATACTTTGGATTGTGGTTTACCATTTGTCTTAGATGAGGTTGCATTCCTAATATTGTATGTGCATTGTCTTGCAAAATTACACCCCCCCCACAACTTTCCACCTTTTGTTGTTTTACAACCTGAAATTGAGATAGATTTAATTGGCACTATTCTCAATTGATTTATGCAAGATATTCAGCAGTGGGAAGGCACACAATAGGATTTTATCGTGGCACAAAACAGGCAAAGTAAAAGGAGTAAATGCATACAGAGTGAGCAAGTGCCACTTTGTTTTGGTTGGGGGAGCACAGTATGGCTGATTTCTAAGTTAGCAGGACTAAATATATAAAGTGGAACTTCTTTATTATTTTTAAAGCTTTTGAGACTTATGTTTTTAACAGGATTCTCTGTCAGTGCATGTGCAGCTTTAAGGAGTGTTGGAAGAGCTGTTTGCCTCAAACACCTCTCTGCAGATTTTTACTTATTTTTTAGAGGAGGCTGATGATGAATATATTATTACTCAATACAAAGCACCTGCCATTTTCTAAGAATTTCACAGAGATGAAATATTAAGGTGGCCCTGCTTGCAAGCTCATAATTAAAGAAACATGATACGGAACTGTGGGAGGAGTGGTAGGAATTGTGAGAGATGAAAAAAGTAAGAACTACAGCAGCAGCTCATGTGATGGCCAGTGGACATTGTGAAATTAGTAACCACATTACTGTGTGGTTGTTCCAAAGCTGGGAAGCCACGGGTGAGGCCTCAAAATGGTCCTTGTTCTTATGGCTGGTAGCAGAAGTTAAAGTAATTATGATTAATTCTGTGGCTTGTTTGTGCAAAAACAAGAGATACTATTAACATTACTGTTAATGAACAAATACTTTGATCTTGTTCACTATGTCCACTCTCTGAACTATATTGGTCAGAGCAGCAGTGACCTAGGAAATTAGCAGGAGATGAATAGATCCCTATTAGTGCTCTTTAGTGTCATACATGTGTGCATTTTAGTATAATTTATACACATAACTAATCACTTGTTTGAACACATGTATTTGACATTAATGTAGCTGACACCAACTGTAATGATTAATGTGGTTACAAGTAACTATTGCTGTAGGTTTAATTTAACTGAACTATTAAAATGTCAAGAGATGTGTCTATGGGCACAGTTCCCATCTTCCTCCCAAATAAATCTCTCACAGCAGCAAATAGATCTTGCAGATTCATATGCTTGGGGAAAGGATATAGTTTTGATCTGAGCTTTGTTATGAATGAATATTTATTTACTTGTAAAATCATTCATCATTGTCATTATCCTGGAATGAAAACAGAGACATAGTGCATAAACTTTATAGGTGTTGGTTGGAGAAAGTTTAAATTAAATTGTAGTTGATATTATCCCCCAAAGATTTGCATAAATCAAAATTTAAATCAGTACTAGATGAAAATGTATTTTAGTATGCATTTTTTTACTCTTTCTTCATCCAAATAATAAGCTTTTAATTACGGGGTAAAACCCTACTAGACTAAGACAACATGTTTATTGGAAATTGCATAAACTGACATTTAAAGGTGTTTCTTTTTTACTCAAAACACTATGGTCATGATAGTATATTCAGAAAATATTCAGATGCTACGTAGATTAAAAATGTAGATCACTAGAGTGTTCCTGGAAGCATAGGTGTCCTGAGAAAGGGGCAAAGGGCATATTTGTTCTCCCTGAATAAGCCAGAATCTACAGATTCCCAACTCTCATCAAAACAAAACAAAACCAAGTCTCTAGACCTTGTAGAACCTGTGATATGAAGCAAAATGTGCAATTAAACTGCCTATTAATTTTGTGAGATATTCTCTTGATCCCACCTCCTGACTTTGCCTGAAAGGCTGTAGGGTTCACAATCCAAAGTCCTCTAACTTTGGAGCTGGGACTCCCAACATGAAACCCCCATCCTCACTGCAGAAAGAACCAATTCAGCTGTGTCTCTGAGGACATAAATGGACTTTGGAGAGGAGAAAGGGAGCATGCCAAAGAAAGAGGAAAGGAAGGGAGCCTGGAACCAACACCTTACAAGACACCCAAAAGCAAGCCATTCTTCTTGGCTCCCCATCCACTGCATTTTATCTAGACTGCTACAAACATCCAGATAGATGAAATGCAGACTGCAAAGCATGGAGGTGTGAATTCTGTAGTTATTTCCTCACCTTTTTTCTTTCCTTCTCTTTAGTTCACATTGGCGTGCACATCATGTGCTTTGCCTGGAAGATATTCAGAAAAGTGAAAATGTTATAGACCCTTTTTCCAGTGGACAAAAAGCTGCCAGAACTCTGGATCCCTTTAAAAAGGGGGATTTGAGTAGGAAATGGGTGGTTTTAGAGTGAGACTTACTTCCGTCAGATGTTGCTTCAATCACCTTTGTCAGATAAATGCCTTTCACTACAAAAAGGGTTTTGATCATAATTACATTCCCTTCACATGAGCTCTACATTTTTCCTCTCTATCTTGTGTTCCCATTGGGTTGCACATTTTGCAGTTGGGTTTTGTGTGCTGAGAAAAGTAGAAAGTTGCCCCCCCCCCTATTTTTTTACAGCTAATTGTAAACAAGTCAAACTCTTGGTGTTCATTAAAGGTGGGATTATTTGGAATCCAGGGACTTTGGACTGGGACACATGGAGACATATTTCCTAGCTCAAAACAAGTCATTTCTATTCAAAACGCCCTAGCCAATTCTTCATTCCCATGGTAGGGTCAATCATCTGTGATTGGATGACACAACAAGCCATTGTGGGTATAACAACAATGAATACAATCCATTGTTAGAATCTCTTGTTGCTCATGCGCAAGCCACCATGGGATTCACAAGGCATGGAAACTTATGGACAGCATCCCATGATGGGTTGTCATGTCATGCAAATATAGTCAATAATTGTGTATATCCAGATTCGTCTTTTTTCCCATTTTTGGACAGAAAAAATACAATACATCACGCCAATGATAATATAACATAACAAAAAACACAATAATAAAAAGTAAATAATAAAGTGTCCTCACCACCCTGGAGACCAATGCTACCACCATGCACATACCATAACAATTTATAATATATAATATACTTCAATTATTTCCATATCCCCTCCAGAAGTTCATATAATCTTGACTGGGTTTACAGCCTTTGCCTTCTATCAATACCGCTTTTACAAAATCTTCCCAAATTTCATTATATTTATTTGCTTTCATTAACCCACATTTAATTTTTATTTATGTCATTAGTTTATCGTTAATTACCATGTTCCATATTTCATTATACCATTCATGCCTTTACAAAACCCAATTCTGTTTCCTCCAGAATCTTTTTATTTAAATAAAATTTACCTGAATCAGAATATCATCTTGTCAATATTTAACCCCAAACAATCAAAAAATTATGGGTTCAGACATCATGCTGATAACCTATGAATGGGTTATTGGTAGGTTGTTGCTACAAACTGGAAGTGTTAATTAATATGTGATTTGCCACTTAATTCCACTTTTACATGCAAGCCACATCAAAGGATTACATCTGATCTTACATATTATTGAAACTATCTGGCTCCTTTAAAAAAGGGCCTTTTCAGCAGTAAGCTCTCCATTGTGAAATGCCATCCCAAGAGAGGCATGGGTAGTGTTTACTTTAATGTATTTTCTGTGCAAGACAAATGTCTGACATTTTTTCCCATGCAATGTCACCATTATACCAGGAATCCAAACACAGTGCGTGGAGGCACCATGGTGCATGTGGGTAGCTCCAATAGTGTCTGTGAAGGGACTTCCAGGGTACTGCTCATAAGCACCCACAATACTTTTAAAACTAATTTAATGCAAATATATATTTGTGTGTGTGTATCAATGACCATAAATGCATATGAAATACATACAGTGTCTGACCATTATGCATAGGTGTCAACAAAACACACTCCTAATAAGTGGCTATATGTTACCCATTCAAATAGTGTACACATTTTAAGTTCCTTAATTCATTGCATTATAGGTGTCGCATGTGCATCCTTCCAATGTTAAATATCTGTCTTTAGCTCTCAGAATGTAACAGAGAATCCATTTAAACTACACATTTGTTAATTTCCATGAAGCAGTACACAACTTAAAAGAATCCATTTATCAGTGATTAAAGATGTTACCAGTACAAATTTTTTCTTATCTCTATAATAATGTTTGCCTGAAAATAAACAATTACTAGGCATTGTCAAAACATACTTTTAAAACAAGCATTAGCTGCATTGCACCGCTAGTAATGGTCAAACTAGACAAACCCTTATTAAAAAGACATTGATACATCCAATAGACACAAAACAAACATTTTTTGCTTAATGAGATGCAACCACAAATGTGGTAAGTAGATGTCAAGGTGGTTATTTTGGTGCCCATGATAGTTTTTCAAATTCCCAAATGGTTTGGGAACCTCTGACTGAGCTGTGGCTTTAGCCAGATTATTTAGTCCTGTTTTAATGCTGTGTTCTAATTGATCACTGTTGGAATGCTTTATTTTCTTGTTTTGATTTTCTTGTTTTGATTTTATGTTTATTTCATTTGACATTCCTTTGTGGTTTTTAATTTGTTGATGCTTTGCACATCTCCCAGAAGTCTCTGGATATTAGACAAATGATAAATTGAAGGAATTAATGAATAAATAAAATAGTCAACTTTACTAAATTTAAGAAGGCTTTTATATAGTTTTGCTAACTTGCGTACATGTCATTATGTTTAACGATCATAGTGGCATTTTAGATTAGGAGTGGGAAGAAACAATGAATAATGTCAGTTCTGCTATAAAAACTTATTTTAATTTTTATATTGGTTTCATATCTTGTTTTTCTTCCAAGTTGATTATGGGATTGTTTTTCTTCACAAGGACAGTATGAATTTTCCCAAAAGTTCTGTCTTCATGACAGTGAATTGCATCCAGAAGTTCTCTTCTGACGATCATTGCCCAAAGGTCACCCATTTTCATAGCTTAGAAGCTATTTGAACACAAGCTTCTCTAGTTCATATCCAGTAACTCTAGGTGAAAAGCTCTCTTTTACCACTGATACGAGTAGTTGAGGCCAAGGAAATTTTAATAATCATTGCTTTCTATAAGGAGGATAATCTGATGTCATATAACATTTGTAGGTAAATCAGAGGCCTCCTCTAAAACTGTCCATTACCTCAAAATTATTACAATTGTTTGCTTCTCTTCTTCCCTAAGCTGTGATTTTATCTCCTTATTCACAGATATTATACATGTAAATCCAGCAGTTCTTCTTAGGAATCCTCACCACTTCTGTTTATGCTACATGTTTATTAATCACTCTAAACCATTCATTCTCCCAGTAAGAATGCATTCATAATCCTCTTTAAATATGCTGGATTTATGAAACTTGTAGCAAATATTATGATTCATAGTTCTAGTACATATTTAAGACTGCGATTTAGCAGTGGATCTTTTTCTGCCATTCATGAATGCTACAAGCTGTGCATCTCCCATTTATGACATCAGTATAAAAACTGAAATATGATTACAGATTTGGTATTCATTCCAGGACAATGCCTCATCGTGTACATATTTTGTTTTCCAAAAATATATTTGCATTTTTGTCAAAGGCATGCACATCTGGATTCTGTCAAGTGAGCCTAGGGAAGAACTGAGAAACTCAATTTCACAAATGAGGGCTAAATGGTAAAGTTTAAAATAGTTTTTCCCTTCAGCTGAGCAAAACCTAATTAAGCACAATTTGTATAACCTATGTGAACAAAGTCACTTTCCAACTTGATATGTCAGGAAGAAAAAATTGATGGATGCTTGGTATGCAAATGCCTGAAGAGCTCTATCAGTAAAGAATGCTGTCCATTTCTATTAGAGAAATGCAGATTTTAGATAGCAAAAATATATGGCCCTTGAACATTCTAGGATGTTGATATCATTTGAATTAAATGGATCAAGATCCCAAAGGCTACTGTCACTTCATCTGCTAATGCATTCTCTAATCCTCCTTTTTCATGCTGGAAATTAAAGGAGAGTGCAAAACAGCACTAGGTTACAAAAGCGGCTTGAACATTCTTTCAGTACGTGGGCAATAACAAGAATACAAACATAGATCCATTTATTATAAATATACATCATACTTACACATATGTATATGCAAAGAAAGACAGGCAACTTTATTTTATAGTATCTCAGAAAATCTGGAACAAAATAATATTCAAACATTCCACTGGTTTGGATAATGATATCATGACCTAATAAGCGAACAGACCTCTGTCTTTGTTAATAAATTCTTCATCTTGCTTATTGCTCTCTTCTGTGTTCTACTTTGTTAATGCACAAAACAAAACTGTACAGAGTGTTTGAAATGCAAGATTATAAGAAATTATGTGTTAGACCTTGGCAGTTGGGATCCAGTATAGGTCCAGGTAGAGGAAGATCAGAAGGAAATAGGTAGATTGCAAGATATGGACCAGATGGGAATTAAAACATAGGTGTCAGGCAAAAAAATGCAACAAAATGTTGTGACGTAGATTGGTCTTATTCACCTTTTCAGCTGTTTCTTTACATTTTCCTCCTCTGTCAGCTTTCTATCCCTGTTTCCCCCAATTCAAATAGTAAGCCAGCAATCTTTGTCTTCAGCCATCATTGGCAGTTTTGAGTAGGCAAATATTTCCCTTAGTGTTCTTTGTAACATTTTTGTTTGTATATGTACTTCTGCAAGTTTAGGAATAGTATGTATGTATCTACATCAGACAACTTTAAAGGAAATCAACCCTGACTGTTCTTTAAAAACTCTGATACTGAAGATGAAACTCAGTGAGAAGGAAGGATTCACCAGAGAAGACCCTGATTCTGGGAACAATTGAAAGGAAAAGGAGAAGGGGATGACAGAGGTTGAGGTGGCAAGACTGGGTCACTGGGGCATTCACGGTGGACTTGGGTGGTCTCCTAGGGAAGATGGAGGACAGGACAGGACAGCCTGGAAGAATGGGGTCATGAAGGGTCAGATTTGACTTAGTGACTAAACAAAACAAAAAAAAAAAGTATCCTCACAGACACATTGCACAGACTAAACAAGTTCCTCCTCGTTTGGCTCTTAGAGTGCATCCACTTCAAACAAACAAGCAAACAAACACCTTTCCCTTCTTTTCTTCATACCTGGCAGTCATAACTCCCCCCTCCCTTTGTCCATAGTATGCTTATATTTCCTAGTTCTCATGTTCATATAGCCTTGGAGTTGTTTTATCTTTATCAAGAGCAATAGTTTTTGTAAGGCACCTGCTGCTTTGCTTCAATTGTACCTAATGCACTCTTCATACATTTTTGTTGTTTAATATGGCATTGCAGAAAATTAAAGACAGCTTGGAAAGATACTCAGGTCAGATCGAAGTTATTCACAGTAAGAAGGGAGCAGTTTTGAAAAGTGCCACACCTGGAGAAACTGCAAAGATACAAGAAAAGCTGACTCAGCTTACTTACCAGTGGGAAAAAGTTAACAAGATGTATCGGGATCGACAGGCGTAAGTAATGTCTTTACATTGGTTTCCTATCTTATGACAAGCTTCATTACATTTTGGATTACAATGTAAGGTTGGATTTTCTTCATGCAAATTATTTGGTTGATTCCTGACTGAATCTGTCTTAATATTTGGACAGTGGAGGTGTTTCCATGTGGAAGAGTTGATAGATTCATACAATCCTTTGACTAAAAATAGCTCAGTGTATCTCACTGTTTGTATTGCTGCAATCAAGATAAAATGCACAGATCCCTTGGTAAAGATCAGGCAATTGTTTTCTTGACCTTTAATGAGCAACGTTAGAAGTGAAAGCAAGGACTGAAGGAATACATTTTGAGCAAGTAATTTGGGTCCACCCATCACCGTTAAGCCACAGCAGTGCTTTAGTGGTGGAAACCACTACCCCATATAACTAGAAGTGCAATTCTATCCATGTGTGGAGAGGGAAAAGGCCTATAATTCCCAGCATACCCACCACTGTTAATAGTGAATAATTAAATATAAAGTATGTAATTAATAATTAATAGATTTTTATAGATACTATAAAATGTGCATAGAACAGCCAAGTTCACAAGGTTTAAATAAATGTGATCTATCTAGCCACTAAATAAAGTAGGAATTCATTTTGAATTAGATGTTTCTCCACTTTGGCCTGTAACATTTATACTGGGGCTGAATGGATAAATTAAGGGTTGCGCCCGTGCAGTGAATTGAATGGAGCAATGGAGCATTGTCCCTTTTAATTTAACATTTCCATGGATATAAAAATACAGAATCAAAGGGGAGAAATCTTGCCTGCTGGTATTTCACCCAGTCTTCACATAGTCATGCATAGGCATTACATTGAGACATCCTGAAAAATTTGGAATCTAATTGTATTGAGAAAGCTAACAAACACAAGCTGTCCTCAGGTAGGCACTGTTTATGGTTTGGGATGTATCTGCTGGATATTAGTTAGAAAGGTTGCTGACTTGATCTGCTTTTATCTCCACAAATTCATATCCATAGATATGGCTTGTAAGCAGGTAAATTATTTTGCCTTCTTTGCACTAAGCACAGTCCATGTCATCATAAAACTACTGTGACATAGTATGAGATCATGCGCTGTTCTCCTTCGCAAGACCATGTGCCAAGGGAGATTAAAATTATTGATCACTGTAAATCTAAAGCCATAACTCTAAAACATGAGCACAATGAATTAAAATGAACTGAATGAGTAAAATATAAATGAACTGAGAATAGCACAACATAAACACCAAAGAGAAGCTAACTTACATTAAATGCATATCATTCAAAGGCAGATTTCTATAGCAGCAACAGGCTTTCAATGAGATCTGCAGACCAGATCTACAGTATAGAGTGGATTTTTGTGATGCAGTTTATTTGTATGAAACTGATGTCTTTTGGAAAACAGTTTGTAATTGATGTGTCCATAATAATAATTAATACAGTATCTTAATTATCTTATCAGTGAACAACAAAATAAAGTCTTATTTTGCGTTAAATGAATGGAACATTGTATGTCAAATTGTTGATAACATTTAAAGATATATAATTCTACCTGTAGTTGCGAGATATGCAATCTGTATCTAGCTGTTGTGCTCATTCTTCTTATTCCCCTCCTGTCTGACAATCTGAGATTTTAAACCTTTCATGGGTTTCCTTCAGCCCATTTAATTTAGCTAAACTGATGGTAGGAATGAGATGAGGAGATCATTTGGAACTGGAGTGGAAAGAATAAGTCATTAATCCTCTACAAGTCATGGCTGTTTGCTCCCCTCCCCCCAAAGTGTAACTTGGAGACAGATGTATAATCTGGGAAGGTTTCCAGGTTCGTTGTTGTTGTTTTTTAAATGAGGCAAGTCGGCATTATCTGCATTATGCAAGGTTTTTCTATTTGTCTCTGTGCCATCTGCAGCAGTGAAAATGAGTTATATTTGCATCACATGGTGAGGTGCTCACAGAGACAAGAGCAATGTTTTCTCAAAGCTTAGTCTCAGCCAAATGTTTAGTCTTCTATTCAACAAAAATGGAATTCCCTGTGTCTTTTAGAATTTTCAGTTTCTTACTAGATTTTTCTCCCTCTTCTACAGTTCTAGAAATATATTTTCTGATACAAGGAATGAGGTGTTGTGGTAATAACTATGGGCAATGGGTATGCCATCATACATCCATTTCTGTGCATGATCTGTATATTACAAATAAAAGGCATGAAACAGTAAATATACAGACGGATTGTATTTTAGTATAAGTTTGGGCCACCTTTAGATAGATCCACAGATGTTGATCTGTTGTAGGTTGCTACTCTTACAGGCAACTATCCTGTTCTATTATTAGATGAGACATCCAGCCCCTACCTGGTGGCTTCTGGCCACTCACAACCCTGCTGTCAATACTATCAGGCTATGTTACCATTTCCTTACATGAAACTATGTGAATTCATACATGTAGATACTTACATGAGCGCAGAATTGAATAGCTAAGCAAATAATTATTTAATTCAGCTAAATGAATGAATGCAAGGAAGCGGAGTGAAAAGGAAGCCTGGATGGAAGGATCGCTATGTTGCTAAATAAACTTACTGAGTAGTAACTATCACTATTGAGATGTAGTCGGCACATTTGTTTCAGGCATAAGTTATCACAAAACATTGTTCCATATTCATATTTTTTTAAAAGATAAAATCGCACAATATGGAGGAACTAGGAGTTTAAGTTATAATGTGAAACATTCTGGGACCAATTATATTAGATGATCTTTAATATAACTTTTAATTTTATGAGCTCTGACTGCGAACAGCACTGTCCTGTATGTTTGGTAGTTAGATATAGACTATATTGGCTCAGTAAACATCAAGGCAATACTGTTCTGTGAAAGAAAAAGATTTGTAAGATCTCTGTACAACAAATACTGTATCACAGGATGCATAATAGTCCCAGTTGTACTGTATGAAGCTTTCCCCACCAAATAACTGAAATTACTTTTCCCCCAACTTTGCAGCCTGTAAATGGGACCACAAATTTGTGAGAAAGGGATTTCAGCTTTTGTCCTATTAGTGAATACATATCACTGAAATCGCACAATTGTCTAGGCGATGCATTTTCCTAGAGCATTTTTTAACATGGATTGTACCAAATTTCTGCCCTGATTCACAGGTAGTTGTGCTACTGCTGCGGTTAATTGTTTTATGGTATATTTGTGACCATTTAAAATATTGAGATGTGTTTCTCATGGGCAGCCTAAGATATTTTGCTTCATGAGTCAGAATAGCGAACATCATTCTCTCTAGTCAAGGAGTGCAATACCCCTGAATAGGCACAGGACGTCTGTGTGTGTGATTATTCATAAAACACTATTATGCCACTTGCATCTTCATCCCATATGTTTACACACGTAATTTGCAGAATATACATCTGTGTCAATTAACTGTGTAATAGCTTGCAAAGCTTTCCCATCTAATATTGTATGATAGCTTTCTACAATGAAACAAAACAAGAATAAAAATGAGACAGAAAGATAATAGCTGATACTAGAAACTTTACGGTCATTTTTTGTTGATTAGTGAGTGTCATGGAGTGTAGTAGCTTTACAGTAGCTATTTTATAGTCTAAAATTAGAGAAGGGTTCTAATAACCCCAGTAGTGTCTATCTTCATTGTGCTTTCACTTTCCATGTTATCATAAAAGGAATTAGTCCTATTTGATAGCATGTGTCAGCTGGAGAGTATGAGCAGCATAGGTAGTATTAGGTACAAGTATTAACTCCACCTGCCCTTGAAGAGAACTGTAGAATCAATCTTCCTGTTAATTTCCATTTGAAATTATATTAGCATTTTGCAACTAACACTATGAAATAATCAGTAAAATGGGTCTCTGCCTGTGAAAGATGATGATACTCTGCTCATTTGTTTGAGCAAAGAATTGCAGCCTTTTTGCCCAAGACTCAAGCAAAAACAGTTTCCTTTGATGTAGCATTTCTCTAGCCAGAAGCAAGAAAGGAAATGGGAGTTTTTTCAGAAGATAGTAGGTGGCTCTATCTATGCAGTATGACTTTTAAATCACCCTGCCTCAAATGTGCCAGAAAGACAATGGGGACATTGGGATAGGGCATCCCTTCCTTTCCCATCTTAACCCCTTGACCCTTCTGCATCTGAGAAGCATCACCGTATAGAAAATAGAACCAGCCCTCCCAGGTTAGAGTCTTCCCAGCTAGCCAATTCAGATTCAGTGGAGGATAAGGATAAGCAGGAATTGGCATAGGCCTCTGAACTGTCAAAATCACCATGTGGGATTACTAAGGCAGAGTATGAGAACTGAACCAACTTGAAACAGGATGGAGACACTATAGAAATAGGAAGGGTCAAGACTGAGGTTGAATTCTTAGACTCCATCAAGAGATGTCAAACCAAGAGAACACACCAATTAAGTATTGTCCACCATCCTTGTGTTCTAATCCTCAAGCATCATGAGCTACTCTAAGGGTGCAGTAAAACCCTTTCCAAAAGTAAGGAGGAAGATGAATGTTTCAGTATGTATTAAACTTTTCACATGGGTGCATGCTAGTCCCACACTGATTTCTTCTGGTTGTAAACCTGTGGGTTTCCATAAAGGACTGCTCCTATCAGGTTTTGTCTGTTTGCTAGAAAGGGAAAAGGGAAGGGGAGACACATTCCCAATATGCAAGGAATGAAAGTTTCCTCCACAACCCATGGTGAGCCCTTGTGGGCTTGCCTTGGCTTATGTCTCTAATGCTTTTCTTCTTTTTAATCTATCAGATTGTAAAAGCTGGCTATCAAGCTGGGTTTCATAATTTTCCATTTAACAGTTTTATACAGACTGTCAAATGTGCCATGGTGGTATGTGGCCCATGGTTGCCAGGATGATGACGATTCTCATCATTAATTCTCCATCTCCAATTTCACCTAAATTTTTAAACTCTTGCTGCCAGTGTACATCTATAGCGACTTTATACAGGAGTGGCAATGGGTAAACTGGGTTGAGTGCTAAACCCATGGTCAGGGTGGCTTATAAGGTGCACTTATGCCACACTGAGTCAAATATACTGGATTTGTATGACACAACAACCAACTGTGACTTATAAGTCATAGCAGCTTATTGTGTCATGTGAATTCAGTCAGTGGGTTCAGACCTAATCAGGGGTCAACTTTGAGTTGAATCTGTTATTGTTAAAGTGTGGGTTATTGCATTGTTTGGAGGTGATTCATCTTTAAAGGTGACCTGGAAATAATCATAGTTAGATAAAAATTGTTTGTAGAAATGCACACATTATGAAAAACAATACAAATATCCATATGTATTTATGTGTCTAAAGCTGTCCATAAATGTTGGTACAAAAGGAAAGTGCTTGAAAAAAGGTGATGCAGGTTTTGATGTTTTCGTTTTGTTTGTTTTCCATTGGCTGCCTCTTGGCTAAATAACCCTGGATTACTTTAGCATAGAAACTTACCAAAGGACCCTGAAGCATTATGATAAATTTCATGAACTTTTATTTTGTTTTCTGGCTTAATCGTTTCTTTCCATAGTGTCACTTCCACTGTCACAATTTCACAGGGTTATTCTGGAACATGGCTGTGTACCTGAAGCCATCTGTTTTTCTGAGCTGCACAAAAATGCTTGCAAAAAGGGAGATTAAGGCAGACAATATGGCCTCTAGCACTTCACTTCTAGTTATAAAAAGTGGAAGCATCATTACAGTTCTGCCCCTGAGACACGGATCAAGCACCATTGCCAACATGTATTTTTGATGCTGAAACCTGAGGATATCTTTAGAAGTGTTGGAGTTGCCTCCCCTGTGCTTTCAAATTCAATTTGTGAGTTCGTCACTCTAGCACGTGTGTGTTTTTTTTAATGTATCAATATAATATTCTGTGTTTTTAAAAGGGGGCAATTATAACATCTTTCAAAGTAGTAATACAGGTTACTCCATTCTGTTGAACAGAGAAAAGAATAATATCAGGTTATCAAGCATAAACGGGAACCAAATGTCTCTGAGTGTAAATATTATGTGAGTTAAACGTACTTTCCTATGCCTAGGGAAATTAATTGTTTTTGATAATTTTATACATTCCAGACATCCAAAGCACTGTGGCTAGCTGAAAAACCAGCATGTTACTGAATAGGAAGATGCCATTTTAAGATCATTGATTTATTTTCTGGCCATAGATTATTACATGTTTATTGTGCTACACAATCTGAATAATAAGCTCAGAGAAAGCAGCAAAAGTCACTAGATATGAATGATTAGTTTACATTTTACAGTCAAATATCACAGCCTATGATGAATAATTAAAAATCTTACTGAAATTCTGTTTTTACTCCTTGTTTGGCGCACAAATCATGGCACAAATATCTAATCCGATGCAAACATTATGACCCTGTAGAGGGGTAGGATCTCTCTGGTTGGAATTTTAATTAGAATGAATTCCTAACTCCCTTCTATCCCATCCCACTCATTCACCAATGCACCCATGTGGGAGGAACTAGCAGATGTGGTTCTGTCCATGGTCACATAACCCTAACACAAGCCCAAGCCCTAGCAACTCTTTAATAAATTAATTCGTTCAGCAGTACAGCTTGTCTTTACTGATGGTTCCTGTCTCTCGTAAACCTCTCATAGCAGGCTACTGGTTTTGAGATTTTCTAAGAGCATTGGTGGCTACAGAAAAGGGGCAGCTGGGAGGACTGTGTATTTTACTGACTTCTTTAGATGGTAAGCATCATTTAAGGAATTCCATAGGTAGAACTGAGCAGTGAAGTAGCAGGAGTGTAGAGCTAGAGAATTACCCATAACATTTTCAGATGTATGGAGAGCAAAGGGGAAAAGAAGAGAAATTGTGATGTTATAATTGTTGCACTTATTTTTTGTAGCTGACATTGTATTTTGGGGACAAAGTATATTTGATCAGAAAAAATCCATATGGATAGTCATGATGATTCAGAATGTTCTTTCACTAACATTGGCTAAGTTCAGGTGTCAGGATAAACTATAGCAAGCCTAACCTCACTACTTCTGCATTATACCAAAACTATCACAGGATTCACTGCCATTCTAACTTTCTATTTTAGCATTTCACAGTGTTAAATAATGTAAAGGTATTGCAAATACACACTTTTGGATCACCAAAAACTAGCAGGCTTTGTTTTAGACATAAATACAAAGCTATAAGGATTAAAAAGATAGCGTGACAATTGTTGGTTTCATCAATGCAGTCAGAAATTATTTACAATATCATTCAGCTGCAAATAGTAACTCTTCTGTGGATAAACCTTACTTTGCAAAATAAGAAAGAAAGACGGAGTTATTTTGTAACCTTATGTTCATTTCACAGGCTGCATTAATTTTTTTTCTCAGCTATGCCTGTTATGACTGTTAGACTCATAAATGTCACAATACATTTTTAACTTGTATAGCTTCATATTTATTACTGAAACAAAACCATTTCTCCCCCACCTAAGCAAATGTTTGTGATAGTTTTACATTATTTAGCACTGTGAAGCAAGTGAGTTTTTTGTGTATCTTAAACAAGAAAATTAGATTTGCAGGAAATCCTTTGGTACAATGCAAAACTGTTTCATAATGGAGTCTGATAACTTACTGAAAATGAAATCCCAGAGTAAAATCAGATCAACAAGGATCTTCATTTGATTGGGTTTTCCTTTTTTAATAAAGATGTTCACAGATAGTAAACCATTAAGTATGTTCTACGGGTCTTTTAATTTTTATAGGTCTTTTTAAAAAATGAACAAAAGATAAGCATAAATAAACAATATTTCCAAGTCATTAAATACGTACTGATCATTATTAGCTATATCTGGTAGATACCAGTAATAGAAAAACCACTTGCAGTATCACATCATGCAAGTCAGTCCTGTGTAATAATTTAGGAATGATTTACAGTTATCAATAAAATTCCATCTCCTGATTAATACAAATGAGTAGTGCCCTTATTTTGTTCAGACAATTGTGTA
This sequence comes from Varanus komodoensis, assembly GCF_004798865.1. Taxonomy (NCBI): domain Eukaryota; kingdom Metazoa; phylum Chordata; class Lepidosauria; order Squamata; family Varanidae; genus Varanus; species Varanus komodoensis. The sequence goes on along the minus strand of NW_025335941.1, from coordinate 5,405,065 downwards.
TCCGGACACATGACTACATGGGGAGAAACTTAAATGAATGTGAATCAGCAAATTACATGAAATGTCTTATGCAAGAGCAAGTGTTCCCATGAAATAATCATGGAACTGAATATAGGACTTGTTTATTTACACTGCAATTTCTTCATATGTTGATGACAGAAAGAAACTGCAAATGTTCTATTATGTGTGACTATGTCCCAAATATACATGAAACTTTGAAAGAGCCTGGTTTATTAACACTTCTGGTTTCTTTCTCAGAATTAAGTAACACCTCAGTGCTGGCCCTAACAAGGGATTGAACCTATTTGTTCTCTCTAATTAAGGAATAAAAAAGTGATTGGTGTTCCAGGTAAGCACCTGCAAACACTTATGAGTACTCAGTGTGTCAATTACCACTTTTCATCCCCTTGGCCCCTTCCTCAAGGATCAGAAAAGTTTGGGAGGCAGCAAATTCAGTGGGGACTCAAGCTCACCAGAGTCCCCTGCTTTTCCTACTGAGAAAAGTGCTAAACACCAGCACCCCAGCAGGACAATGATGCAATTTGCATTCATTTCTGCCTAGAAGAAGATCCTCAAAAGGCCATTTGGGTGGCAGGGATTTGCATCTGCAAGGCAGTTAGGACCCTGGCTTATTGCTTGCAGCAGCACTCATCCGCACATATAAATACGGGAACAGAACAGTTTTTGTTCACCTTTATTTTTATGCTCATCTCACCCACACTCAACACTATAGCCCCCAGCAACTGAATTTTCCTTATGTGATACCCAGTGTCAATCATATTACATCTGATCATTGATCCTTAAAATATTATTATAACATAGCTAAAGATTTCTTGCTTGTTTCAGCATAGGCATGGACAACATGTGCCCCTTAATACCCCGAATGACATATCATCTACATATCATCCATTATGGCCCTTTCCACCTCATTTTTCTTTCTTTCTAGTAGAAAAAGTCTTGCTTTGCTACCATGATTCACTGGAAAAGCAAAATTAAGGGCAAAGTCGGCTAGTTTTCCTTCTTTTTTGTAACAAAATGGCAAAAGAATGGCAACAGAGAAAGACTGGCCTGCCCTGTGGAATGTCCAAGGGGAGTGAAATCTATCTCCAGAGTGCCCAGAGTTGCCAGTTCTAGTTTTAGCCATTTGAGCCTAGAACTTGCACTTAAGTATGCCATGCCTACTGGTAGGTTTTGTTCAGATCATGGAATTGGAAGTGCTGAAAGTGTTGTAAGTCAAAGAGATGGATTTTCCCTTCAGGGTTGAATAAAATGGCACTGTATCTCATTATATCATTAGTCCAGTTTCCTGCCCTGCCAAGAAATACATTCTTCCCTTTTCCCAGTCAGACCATATGTAAGAAACAAAAATGCTGCAGTTCTCACCGTCCTTTTCTCCAGGCCAGCAGACTCAGAGGAGACTTTAGAAGCACAATTCTTTTATTGAAGCTTAACAGGGTACAAAACTGTATAAATCAAACTAGTGTTCTCCTCAAGATGTGGGAGAGGCATCTACCCATGTAAAGAGTTGAATCGGAAAAGAAACTTGCCTCCTTTTCTCCTTTTCAGAAAAGGGCATGGGAACTCTGTCCCGGTTTTGCTGCTGGCTTAATAAGGGAAGTTTATATGACAACAGGAAAGAATGGTATATTTTGTTTCTACCCCTGAATCATCAAATTTAATATGGCAATGCTGTTACTTACATGCATTCTGTTATACCCTTTACATCTGTTTTAGAATAAATAACAGTTTTATTATTAACTATAAATGACACATCTGACATTGCAGATTCAAAGTAGTCATCTAGCTAAAATTAATGCAGCCTCCCTAGCCTAAATCTCTTCTTAAAGTTAAAGGCATAAATTAGTGGGACTGTCAGCTCAGACTGAGTAAGAGCCCACTGAAGCTCATATCTCCTTAGAGCTGACATCATAGAACTTCTTCCCAGGTGCACAGCATGATGGATGGGTGGTGCCAGGTGACAAGTGAAGGAGGAAAGAACCAAAACAACAAGCATAAATACAACTGATTCTCCAAGTCCACCTGTTGCTGAGATACAGGAATTTTGCATCTGTTAACTTAGAATAATTTCCTGACAGTAGCCACATGTATTTCTAAGCACAAAGAGGTTTTATGATAATCCTATTACTCTATATACTCTTCCTTGTGGAAAAAAATGTTTTATTCCTATCATATCACTTTACGTTATTATTTTTCTATGAAAGAAAGGATATTCATTCATTTATTCTTGTCTTGCTCTACTGTGTAAATTATAAATAGCTTAATTTAAAGATGCTGTACCGAAATAATTTCAACTGCTGTTAGGATTATTGTCATTGACTTCTCATTGAAGTATTCTGGAGTAAATTGCTTGCAGAGTGCTGCCTTAGCTTTTAGTGCCTTAAGTAAATTCCTATTTTATGATTCTATTGTATGCATGTTTACACAAAAATAAGTTCCATGGTGTTCAGTGATGCTTACTCAGAGGAAAATAGGCATAGAGTTTCTAGCCAAGTCTACTGAAGCTTTACAAAACATTAATTGGGGTAACACTTGTGGGACATTCTTGTATTCTTGCATACATCTAATGTACTGCAATGAAAACTATTCTAGGGCATATCTTTTCTACATGAAAAATTTTATAGCTTTGTGAGAAGGAGGCTAGTATACTTTTCCCAATCTGTTTCATTAAGGTTTAGAGTAAGAAAAATGTTTGTTTATAAGATACTAATAGCATCCTTTTCTCTGTAAAAGAAGTATGCCCAAGCAAGAATTCCCAGTTTTACTGTATTTTTTAAATATAGGTACATTTCTCTGTCTGTCTGTGTGTGTGTGTGTGTGTGTGTGTGTCAAAAAGACCTGTCAACAATGCCTGATACAATACAAACAGCAGTCCTGTTTGCAGTGACTATCATCATTGGAATTTCACATTTCCTAATTTTCCCCTTTGATGTTGACATACATTTTCACACTGGTCCCTACATATTGCCTGTTTTCATGGTTGTAGGTCATATTCAGTATACAATTTGTGGTTCTAGGCTGTATTTAGTATACAATTAAGAGTGCAATTCTATGCATATGTAGGCAAAAAAAATCTGTCCATTTCCAGCATTCTACCATAGAGATTTTTCTCTTTCTAATCATGTGTAGGATTACATGTAAGAGCATTATCTGGTCAAGAAGATCTGGTGTTATCTAGTTTGTTTCTATACCACCCCATAGCCAAAGCTCTCTTGTTCTACAGATGTTTACCTGGAATTAGTAGTCCCATTGGTAGTTCATTATGTCTTCACTGAATGTTTATTTTGATTCAAAGGGTTTATAGCTTGATCTCTTAAGTGATAAACAAGGAAGATAGTGAGCCCACAAAAAAGTCCTGGTGGTGCCAAGCCAATGCTTTACTGTTTTCTAATATTTTGAAACAGCGCTCTCGCTCGCTCTCTCTCATCTGAGACAGCTGCAAACTGAAGTGCTTGGTTTCCAGCCACCTTCATTTCCTTTATCCAGAGGTATTTTTAGAGCATTCTCAAAAGAAGGAGAGCAACAGTGAGAGGGGAAAAATGGCTCCTCTGGTGCCTTCCTACCCACCAAATTCAGCATAGTCATTTTCTCCCCCCTTTCTGTATATCTTTCAAACAAAGATGGATCATACATTACATGGACTTGTCCTGTAATTTTAAAAAGAGAGAAAAATTACCTAGCTTTGTAGGAATGAAGTTCAATTGCTTGCTTCCTCATTGTGAACAAATCTTTGTGGCTTCAAGCTTAATTCCAGAAGGAGCCTTTCTAAAACTATCTTCATTCAAAAGAAGATCAAAGCATTGCCAGGAAGATTCTTTACTATATCTTGGAGCTTTTAGCACCTTTAAACACAGTGCAAATTTGCAGTGAAATAGAGCAAAGTCTGAAGGTCACTTTTAAGGAGCAATTATAGCTTGGTTGGGGTACCATCATCCATGATGTCTGTATGACATTAACACTGACCTCCTAGTCTGCATTTTAAGAATCCTGATCCAGAAGCTTTTCAAAAGGAGGGTGGCACCTAAAATGACAGACTGGTGAGCACAAAAATATGCATTTCAAACACAAGCCAAGCATTCTTCCTTGAGTGGAAATGACCCCAGCGTTTTTCTCGACTGCAATAAATAATGCATACCCTCTGGGTTTAGGAAAATGCTACTTGTGATTTCTGGTTCCCTTAGGGCGGTATTTTCCAATTTGGAACTTTCTGCAGTAATTAGACTACACCTCCCATCCTCTCCAGCCAATTTTGAATCAGCCTTCTCAGAGTGGGATGGGCAATGCACAATATGTGTGCTGCAATGACTGCAAGAGGGAAGAAGGGCCTGCTTCAGGGATGTCTCTCCTGTGTGACAGACTGAATCCCCTGCTCTGGAGATGGATTGGGATGGGCAATGGATCACAACCCCATTCCTCTTCAGAGGAGGCTGCAATCACTCTGGGCAGTGCCCCTTTCACACCTCAATGCAGCAAATGTAGTCTCTGGGGCTATGTCACAATGCTCCTCTTGGAGAACAACATGCAGGCATTGGTGGCCATCCGCCTGAGCTCGTGCCTGAGAGAGAAGGGAAAGGAGTAGCAGGGGTGGTGGTTGCAAGTGCCTTCTGCCCCTGATGGCAGGGTATCTTACATCACTGCTCCTAATTGCCCTCCCAAAGTTCTGAATGGCTGTCAATATGTGCAAATACTCCCTTGGCACTCTCTGTGGTCCCAGACAGGAATAGCAGGTGGTCTTCATGTGCCACAGCATCCCATATTGTTCATGATCAATATTTTTCCAAAGAAAAAGAAAGGCATACATTTTTGCTCTAAGAACATATGCTAAAAGGTAAGGTATAATTATTTAGTTTTAAAACAAATTTTATAACCATTTTAGTGATAGTGGATTATGGAGCAGGGCTGTTTAATACTGTAATTGCATTTAATATATAAGCCATGCTTCAATGCTGCCTTGAAATATGGCTTCCTACAGTTTATTTATGGGACATATCATCCAAGTGAGTCATGGTTGCCAAAAGAAGGGGGAGAGCCACAAATCTTTAAATATCATTCAAACATGTAAGCATCCAATTATCTCCCTCCTTTATTAGATTACTTCAATAACATAACTTTGGAAAACTCATCTAAATAGCCAGGTCTTTTTGTATATATGTGTATATGTATCTGTATGTGCTCAGTTTCCTTTGTAATTCCAGATGCAGCACTGGGCTTGAAGATTCTTTCTGAATGTTTGTGGATATTCATTTTTGTTATTTGGTCCCTCTAAATCTACTGTTCATAGAACTTCCTTTAGTTTTTGTGCAATGAACTCTTCCATTTTAGCAGAGTTCCCTTCTCCTTGATGCCCACTTATGTGTGCCTAGCTTTATAGTTAAGGGGGGAAATGATGTGAACCCATGGCTTGATTTATGGTTTTTGTTGTTTTGCTAGGGCATATATACTATTTGTGGAATGTTGAAAATGAGTCCTCACGGAATTGAAAGCTTGTCCTATAATGTGACAGTGAGCATTAGAGATGTTCTTTAGATGTTTTGGCTGATAATGCCTAGCATCCTTCGCCACTAGCTATGCTAGTTAAGCCAAATGGTAACTGTAGGCCAATACCTTGCTCTCCCCTGCTCTAATGTGATGGTAGGTGACAGAGGAGGCAGCCATCTTTGTCAGTGGAATCCAATGGAAGTATTTTAACATTGGCTGTTTTCTTTGCAGACATATAACAGGGTACAGATCATATGACATGACTGCGAACTGTGCTTAAATTTTCCACTGGGGCTGTTGTGTCATGCCACAAACCATGGGTTCTTTCAGGGTTGCCTCATCTTCACACAACCCCTGCTGCCTGGACTGCTATGATATGGGAAGCCATTCACCCCAAGGTCCCATGTAAAAATGCTGCCCCATCGCACTGGCTTAACCCATGAGTCCCCACTGGTAAATTAAAGCTTGCGGGTTGTTGCGTCATGCAGAACAGGTCAATAGTACCTTGTAAGTGGTGACAGGGAAGGGACTGAGGTAGACCTACCATAGCATTAATTCTAAGTTGGTCTGCTTGTCTCCTGTCGTGATCTTAACTCAGCTGATTTTTACTCTGCACACAGCTGGTTTTCTCTGAATGTTTAATCCTACTAATGCAATCACAGCAATACACTGGAGTAAATCCATTTTGCTCATGTAATGTTCTGTTCACCAAAACAGCAAATTCAGTAGTATTCCAAATCCTGCCTAGCAGACATGGCTTGCGAGGTGCTTGCTTGAAATAGCATTGTTCTGTAATTATACCAATATGCCAAGTCTGGAACTATTATCTCTATAACGATACATGAACAGTATATAAGAGCATAGACTTATAAAAATTGATTATGTCTTTGCTTTGCAATTTAGATTTAGCTATAAAAAAGTAACAACTTGCCATATTGCGGTATAATCTTCTGTCTTCTATATACAGCTTGTGTTTCTTCATTCTCACTTTCTCTTTTGAAAATATGGAAAGAGGGGAAATTAATCTATAATATATACAAATGCAAATTTTCAGATTTTTGTATGCAAATCTCCCAGGGTTTTCTAGAGTTTCCATATTTTACTTGAACATTTATAGTAAGTAGAATAAATTAGCTACAGTATAATATAGTAGACTAGCATAATTCCATCAATGTGTTCTGGCAGTGCTATAAAGCCTCCAGGAGGGGAAGTTGGAGTAGTTTGTCATGTAAGGAAGGGAAAGCCTTCTATTTTATCCCAAGAGACGATGTTCAAAAGGAAGAAGCATTTTTCTTATTCATTTTGCAATTGCTTTTTGCTGAGCATTTTCTTAGATGCTATTGAAGAAGTAACATTTCTATCATAGTTCATATTAGTCATGCTGTATACATTGACCAGTACATTTACTATATGATGGTAGATAGTCCCAGTGGATGTGCATTATTTAAATTAGATTAGATTTTATTGTTTGTCAGAGTTCAAACCAAAAAGTGTAATAGACATTTGGATATGTGCCAACATGAACCTTCAGTATAGTAGCAATGAGAAAACAAGTTAAGTTACAAAGCTTTCCCAAATATTGAGATGTTGTTGATTTTATATAAAGCACTAATGAGGTAATGAGCTGGTTCACGTGCTCAAGCCACCATGGCTTATTGAAATCATGTTACATGTAAGACACACAGGGCACCATTTCCTTAATCAGCATCAGCATAAAAGCATTTTATGTTGCCCAAAACTGGTCCGCATTGCTTGTAGGAGGGGGACAATCCTACAATAACCCACAGCTCTAGGGTGTAATCCCTGTAGTGTAATTACAGGAATTGTGCACTTCGCATGTGCTGCCATTTAAATAAGCTATGGTGGCTTACTTAAATTGTGCAAATGACCCAACTTTCATATATCAAGTTTGCCACTAGGATTTGTCAATTTAGATCTCTAAAATAAACCTAATGGTTGCATGGAAAAACATTACTAATTAATATGAAACACCCATAAATGACTCCCTATATTGATAAATCACCATCTTGGGAATATAAATCCTAAGTGCATTAAATCTATAGTGTCTCTGCAGCAATCCCAGGTTTGTTTTTCTGAATTCCCAGTAAAATTATGAGATTTTAAGCTCTTCTTTTAACTGCTAGTGACAAGCTATTTGCTTCAAACTTGCACAAGTTACTTCCAAAGGGCCAATCCTTTAGAACAGGGATACCCAATCCATGGGCTACATGAATTTATTATCTGGATGGTGTTTAGGGAATGCTGTGGCCTCCTCATTTGGTGATCTTTATGGAGCTGAAATCCCTGCTTCCTCATGGCTCTCCTGACAAGATTGCTGTGGTAGAGAGAAAACTTTAGCCTTTCTCTTCCTCATTGAAACTAAAGCAGCCTCTCCTCACCCATTGATCTTGAACTGGATTGTATGACAATGAATTAAACTGAACTGGTATGACAATAAATTAAAGCAGACTTTTTTGTCCTGCTGTACTTTTAAGTAGAATTTCTGGGATGGGGTATGTTTGCCCAAAATTGTCAAAGAATAATAGGAATCCTGGAATGGGTCAAGGTGAATGTATGTGTGATTATCATCAGATGTGTATATGCATGTGTGTATGCTCAGGACCAAAAACTGTGCACCCTGTCTCAACAACCAATTCAATGTCATGCTTTCCAAAGCTGTAGGGACTGGAGGACATTTTCAAAGCACTGATCACCACTGTCACCTACTTTAGAGCCCTGAAACTCACATTAGGTGCTGTGGCACAATCGGGAAGCATACAAATGTTTTAAATAAATAAATGAGTGCAGGGTAGGATAAGGCGGAAAAGGCAGCAGGTGATTCTTAGGTCCTAACAATGTCTTTTTTTCATCAGGACTGGGACTACCATTTTGTCTTGTCCCAATTCCCAGCAGAAAGGTGCTCAGTTTAGTTCTGAAGAGAGGACATTTTCAAGGCTGAGTTGGAGAAAATTGCCCCGGCTTCAAAGTTTGCAGTACCACTGTTATAGAATTTTCCAGATTTTTGGAGTTGAAATATCAATATAACCTGGTATACTCTATTACAAAATTTGTGTAATCCAAGCCAAGACAAGTATATTTTTAGAAACTTTATATGGAAATTCAGATTTTCAGTTGACTTAATTTAGGAAAAAAATCTGCAATATCAGCAAGTTGTATAATCTGTTGTTCTCAGCCATGGTATACAGTGGTATCATGGCTCATGAACTTAATCCATTCCATGTGGACATGCGGGGGGAGGCAGGCGTGCTCGGGCAGGGAACATGGGCACAATCACAACCACCTCTCCCGCCCCAGCACAACCAGGATTGCGCCTGTGCAGGGAAGGTGGGCCCGCTCAAGATCGTCACCCAATGCAGAGTTTGTGACCTGCGGCAAATTTTTCATGAAATTTCTGTGCGTGACCCGATTTGGTTGTAAACTGAGGCATTCTTGAGCCGAGGTACCACTGTACTGCATGCTTTATATATACTGTTTAAAGTATAAGCAATCTTGTTAAAAGCATTAGGAAGCTATACATTGTTAAGGATTATAGGAAGCTATACCAATCGTACTGTTGGTACATGGTACCAACAGTACAATTAGGTTTAAAACTACTTTTTTATTATTAATGAAATAAGAACTTCTAACTATATAATTAAGACTGGCTGGAGACTTCTATTATGTACTAAAGCACCTTGGAAATTTTATAAGACAGTCAATTAAATATTTAAACACTGACAGGAAGTCCTTTTAATTTTAGATCGACAGCATTTATATTTTGATTAGGAATAAAATAACAGCTTTAAAACTATTAGTTCTATTAATTGATACTTCTTATCAGCTAACAAATCTGTGAATAGACATAGTGCATAAAATATTACATAGTATTTTGTGAGATTAATAAGTACAGTGGGCATAGAAGTCTGAAAGGTAGGTACAATCAATATACTAGTGTGAGAAAAATGTACTATATCTGTTAAATTGTCAATAATGGGCAAGTATATGGACAACACATGACTATCCATAGTTCCACGTTGGTAAAAGTGGAATTAAGTACAAATAATTAGAAAAATGAAATATAAGAACAATTTTTTTTGTCCAGTCAGGTCTCAGTCTCAAAATATCAGTCCCAAACCATGGGTCAAATACTGCTTATGGAATATATTTAGGCTCATGCTTTTCTCAAACTGTGAACTAATAATGGTCTGTAGTCAATAATTTTCTAGTTCTAGGAGCTTCTGGGTGGCACTGTTGTGTTTGCACACTTTAAGAATACAAAAACCATTTTTACTGTTTCCAACTTTCTGATCTATCCCAAAGACATGATCAGATGGAAATGAATAGAATATGAGTCACAGGGAGAAAAAAAAAAGTCTAGCCATGATTTTAACATGGTTGGTACATTTCTGTATCCTCCTCCTCCTCCTCCTCCTCCTCCTCTTTCTATATCATTTGAGCACTTAATATTGCCTCCTGGATTTTTGCAATGTAGAGAAAATGCAGGCTAGTCTTGCTTCTCCAAAACACATGGATTCTAATATGAAAGTGGTCTTAGTATAATTGCCCAGATTCTGTTCTTTTGATGACAGCTCATTATTGCTCTCCAATGCTCACATCTAGTGATGTGTGGGGCATCTGGGTTAAGGGTTGGAATCCAACAGATTTTCTGATCTCCTTGCACTCTATCAGATTGATGTGTTTTGCACAGAACATTCATGTAGGCATATGGCTGAAAATGAGTCCACTGCTGCATATGTACAAGTTATGCTTCTTTGTGAAACTATCATTGACTCCAGTCAGGCCATCATCGGTACAGACACATCTGTTGAAAGCAGACATGTAGGGGGACAAGGTATGTGTTCTTGGTCAGGGAACTACGAGAATTAGTTTCTCTGTGCTCCTCACTAGTTAGACCTCACCTGGAATACTGTGTCCGTTTCTGGGCACCAAGATTTAAGAAAGATGCAGGTAAATTAGAAAAGGTCCGGCAGAGGGCAACAAAAATTATCCAGGGTTTGGAAACACTGCTCTCTGAAGAGAGACTGAGGGGGGCATGCTATCCCTCTAGAAGTACCTCAAAGGCTGTCACAAAGAAGAAGGTCAAGATTTTTTCTTGCTGATGCCAGAGTGTAGGAAATGGAATAATCAATTCAAGTTACGACAACCCAGATCCAGGCGGGACATCAGGAAAAGCTTCCTCACTGTTGGAGCAGTACAACAATGGAACCAGCTGCCTATGTAGCAGGCTCTCCCACACTAGAGACATTCGAAAAGAAACTAGGCAGCCATCTAAGTGGGATGGTGTAACATGGTGTCCTGCAACAGCAGGGGTTTGGACTTAATGGCCTTCATGGCCCCTTCAAATCTACTATTCTATGATTCTAGAGCATAGGCTGCTGCACAAATGGGAAAAGAGGTATACATGCTTTGTGCACATAGTACAGCAGTGGCAGAGACGGCACAGTTAACACTGGCCACAGGTTGTCATACATGATGCATAAGGATTGTGTATTTACTGGAGAATGGGTTTGAAATTCAGTGCAAAGAACGGGGCCTGCTAGCATTCCCAAGCATTCATAGGATGCTCAGCTAACTTTCTAGGCTAAAGCTGAGTGTAGGAAAGAAGTCTGGCAAGCAAAAGAGAATTGGATCTTTATATGACTACTTACACCATTGTCATGGCAACTGAGTGCTTTCAAGCCCATGTTGTTCCTCGAACACAGAAGTGATCGTAGTCAAAAGGGACTTCCATATGGAGTGCATGAGTGGGCAGTTTTAAAACATTTGAGGAAGTAGGCTCTGCCCATTTTTAGGGTACCACAGTTAGTTTTGTGCAGTATACTGACAGAATGTAAGACAAGAGGAATTTGTGCCAAATTATTTTAAATATTATTTTGGTGAGCCTTTTTACATATAGCTTATTTATGAAGAATGACATAAAATGAAATAACAAATCACTATGCTTACTATTTGTGTTATTTTGTCCTCATTTACTTTAAAAATCATGGAAAATAAGACATGCTTCAGTCAGTGTTTACTTAAAAGTATGCATTTGTTTGGTTGGATCATGATCATGACCACTGGGGTCAACAACAGAATGGATGTGATTATTCTATGGCATACTCACATGTGAAATTTTCAGTGGACAGAGAACAAATACATATATTGCCATGTCTGAAAATAATGCAAATATTTATATTTGTTGCATTTCCAAGCTCCTGTCCCAAATTGGCCAAAACAAAACAAAACATTGTGAATTGGCAAAATTTTGGCAGAGCCCTTTATCACTTAAATGCTAGCAGGGAATATCCTCAATTAGCATACCATCATGAACATTTCTCTCCCCTTTTCCCTTCCCAGCAGATCAAGGTGGAAGTTTCTAACTACAGCCCTTTTTTGAGTTAAGCTGGCTGGTTAAGGCTGGCTTAGTAATATAAAAGTCATCAGTGAGAAGCATCCATCAAGTTAATGAACCTTCTGATTGTGTAGATAGTTCTTGACCATACCAGTTGATTCTAAACTGAATTCCTCTCCTACCACTCCCGCCAAATGAAGCTGGTTCCACCCTCAGAGAGGTTTCTACTTATGAGCTAGACAGCAGGAACACAAGACCTTATTTAATTCATCCACTTGTTTGACTTGATATTAAACTACTGAGTGGATAGATTCACACCCCTCTGTGCCTGACCCTGCCTGTTCTAAACCTTTTCCCCAGAACCAGAAGCAGTCTGGTTTTCACCAGCCACTTTCCTTATTTCACTGCTTATTAATGCTGGCGTTTCAGCTAAGCATTCTGACCCTGCCTCTTCATCTAGTTCAGAATAAAAGTGTAAAATGTCTACCTTGAAATGCATTTTGGAAAAAGCAAGCCCAATCCCTACACATATGCATTATTTTTGAACATTTTAATATTTTGCATATGAACCTGTTTTTAGGATACGTATGATGTAGCAATATGTTGCACAGTGAAAGAGGAAGGAAAGTCAAAATATTCTGTAGCCACATGTTTTAACAGCACGCCCTCCCTCTCTCCCTCCCTCCCTCTCTCTATATATAGGCACTAGCAATAATATAAATTATTTTACACTAGTGTAAGCACCCTCTACTGCCACAGCAGCACTGTTTGCTCATGCAACAGGTTTCCCTGGAAAAATGCCAACATACGCTCCTGGTATTGCATTAGAGGTATTATTAAGTTATATGGATGCAATGTAATTTATGTAATTATGCTTAGTTCTGCATGCAGGGTCATATATTTTCTTGCACTGAAGCATGCAGTTCTTAATATGGGTACATATAAATTAATTCTACCAAAGGATAAAAGAAGCATAGTACATACAAAATTGATCCTATAATTCCTTATTTCTGTATCCATTCTGATTGATGAGCCAGTGCTAACTGAACTATACTGCAGGCCATTGCAGCTTTTAAAAGCAATTATTTGTAAATTAGAATTTAATTTTAATTATGTATATTATTGAATATTCCCAGGAAAACTTATTAATCTGTATTAAAACTCTTAATTTGTATATACTAAAAATAGTTACATTGCCCTTCTTCAGGATGGGATAAGGTGAATGTTGCAGTGATGGGAAAAGGAGGTGCTGATCTTGGGCTGTATGAAAAGAAATCCAAAGTTACGATAGGTTCAACAAAAAGAATAGTAAAATAATGTTTTAGGGATGAAAATTACATTAGTTTATTCTTACATGAAAAAAGAGTTTAGTAATGAGATCATGGAACAGGGCAGACATCCTCATTGCCAGACAATACTCGATATGTATGGCAATGGCAATCTCAATTGTCCTGTTCATATACAATTAAATTGAGAAAGGGGTTAAAACTTAATGGTGCATTAATTTCCACGTATCTTTATCTGATTAATGTTGGCATACATACTACATGTGCAAGACATGTTTCCATATCTTTTATATCATCCAGTTTAGCTCAGTTAATGAATGGTTTCATTTTGAATTGTTTCTAATGGAAATTTAAGGAATATAACTTAAACTCAGCTGCGAATACACTAGCCGGATGATATTCAGGAACTATTGAGACATTAAAGTACCCAGACTCAGTCCTCAATGGTCATTTCCAGAAATTTGCTTTCAGAAGGGCTTGTTTTTGATTGCATCAGCTGGATGATCTGATTAGTAACCTGTTATATATGCTTCCATAGAATCAGTTGCGGACTCGATTTAGGTATAATTGGGTATTAGATAATCATTTTAGCACAATCAGACTTTACTGAAAACAAAAAAGCAACAATGAAAATAAGTCAATAAGGATGTGGTATTATTTAGTACTATACTTGTTTGGATAATGTGTTTATTAGATGTATAAATTCATTTTGGATGTTAGCCAATCTAACCTAGATACTGCCAATTCCACTAAAACACTGTTTGTAACAGTTTGTTAATGTAATCCCACTGTATTAAGAAAAAATAGTAAGCATTTTGCACTATAATCAACTACGCTGTAAGGATCCAGAATATGGATATAGTATTCAGCTAAGCAAAATAGATAATACACTTTGGTTCTTGAAGGCACAGTGATGGTAAAGGATCATACCAGAAAAAGAATGCATGTCTTACTGCAGTTAGTAAGTACAATGGAAAGAGTCATTCAGGCTGCAAAACTGCATCAAAGAACCTTGAGTGCACTGAGGGGTCAGAAAAGTGAGAAAACATAGGAAATAGGTAGAACCATATAATTTCCTTTTTAGCCTAAGTTTTTCCTTCTGCATAAAAGAACTGGTCTTTTCAGTGCATTTTGTAGCACTGGTGATTTCATTCTGTTAGAAACCAGATTGATTGGCTATGTATGGAAGTAAATGCAACTTATTTTATTATTTGATTTGATTTTTAAATACCACCCCATTCCCATAGGAGCTGCACAGTTTACAAAAACTTAACAATATTTCAAATTTAGACTAAAAACATGCATAAAACTAATCTGGGAAGTAATCTGGGTAAACCTGTAACTTTCATTCACTCTCCCATCCCCTGATATTCCTCACATGTTCTTTCCTTTTGAATAAATTATGCATGCATAATCTTCATAAACTGGCAGAATGTGGAGGTGTGAAACATGATAGATATCTTCTGGTTAGTTACACAATCAGTGTAGTCATACTCTTCATGTAATACAACCCATTACTGGGGTGGGAGTGGTGAAGTAACTTGTTGGACAAACTCTATCAAAGTTTCAGTAGGTCTGATGTTCCTTCTCTACCACCCATGGAGAGATATTTTGCTTTGTTGTTTGAGTGTGGAAACAAAACATAAAGTGGTGGTTCTAAAATTGTTCAAAAGACAGGAAATACTTACCTGAAGCATTGTCAAACATTGACTCATGTCACAAAAGCTGTCTAGTGCTTGGAATGTTAGATATATCCTAAGGGAGTAAATTTTGTGAAAGAGCACAGTTGATAGTCAAAGGAAATGACAGCTACAATTTATCTCATGGCTCTGCAATTCATCAGTCAGATACTGCCACAGTAGAAAAGAGGTGTGTGTGGGTGTGTAGGCTTAACACATTCTAATTCAGGAGGAGACATGAAGTTTTAGTCCTTTATATCCCAGAAATATTAATTAAATCTATCATAAAATAATCTATGTGATTTTTAATGTAAAGTACGAGAAATTTGTCTTGCTGTATTGTTGGGATTCTAATAATTATTTTTTGTACAAGATGGAAAAATTAAAGTTTATTGCCGATGACATTTATGCCTGTTTGAGGACCAGGGAGTTGTGCTTGTTGCAGTCTTCCATATAATGCATTTAATTAGCTACATTCTTTTTATTTTCTCCAGGGAAATGATAATGGATGCTTTTAATTTTGGCATCCAAACAAAATGCTTTCAAGCACATCTCTTTATCATCACCCTGAAATGAAAGAAATGATTGCTTGGAAATTTGAAATGTGTTCTGTCACTTATTGAGGTTTGGGATGTGGGGGAGGCTCCAAGAGATTCCTAATATGTGTTGCTGATAACTTCCTCCAACAGAAAGTGGAGGAAATAACAAGAGGAACAATTATCCTTGACTTCATACTAACCAACAGGGAAGACCTAGTGGAAAAAGTAGCAGCTATAGGAACTCTGGAGAATGTGACCATGCCACATTTGAAATCTTGATTCTAAAAGAAGCAAATGCCAAATGAAGCCGACATGTACCCTGGAATTAAGGAAAGCCAATTTTAATAAACTCAGAAGTCCCATGGAGAATAATTCTAAATAGAAAAGGAATCCAAGATGGATGGAGATTTTTTAAAAATGAAATTCAAAAGATACAATTCCAACAAGGAAAAACGGGTAGAAGACAACATAAGAAGCCTAAGTTGCTTCACAGAAAGCTTAGAGGTGGTCTAAAAACAAAAAGGACATGTCTCGGAAGGGGAAGGAAGGTCAGGCTACAAAATACAGTCACATAGCATGAAATTGTAGAAATGGTGTCAGGAAGGCTAAAGCTAGAAATGAACTGAGGCTAGTAAGGGATGCTATAAGCAACAAAAAAGCCTTGGATGGCAAAATTATAAGAAAAGACCAAAAAACAGGGAGGGGAGAGGGAGAGGTGCTCATTTCCTACTTTGGCTCAGTCTTCTCTCAAAAGATGATCTATGACCTTCTGAACGAAGTGAAAGTACAAGCTGAAGGAACAGGATGGAACTTCAAGAGTTATAGGCAAATGGTCAAAGATCATCTAATTGAGCTGAATGAGTTCAAATTTGCAGGCCCTGATGAAGTCCATCCTAGAGTCATAAAAGAGATGGCAGTAGAACTCTCAGAACTGCTGTCTATAATTTCTGAGAAATCATGAAGTATGAGGAAGTGCCAGATGGCTGGAGAAGGGCTAATGTTGTTGCACCTGAAAACTATAGACCAGTCAGTCTGACACCAATCCCTAGGGAAATTCTGGAGTAGATGCTAAAGTCAGTCAGTCTGCAAACACTTTAAGAATATGCCATTGGTGAGTCCAGTTATGGATCCAACTGATCATTGTTCCATCTAGCCCACTTTTTGCTAGCTTGCTAATCATATCACAGGGTCAAAAGCCCTGCTGATGTCAAGCTAGAGTATGCCCACAGTATTCCCCCAGTCCATTATGCAAGTTGCTCAATCAAAAAATGAAATCAGGTTAGTCTGACAGGATTTGTTCTTGAGAAATTCATGTTGTCTTCTAGTAATCACTGTATTGCTTTCAAAGTGTTTGCAGACTGACTGCTTTAGAATGACTTGGGTGAAAAAGGACAGAGAACTCATCATATTTGCAGATGACACAACACTGGGTAGAATAGCTAATACCCTGAAAGACAGACACAAGATTCAAGGTGTTCCTATTAGTTTGGAATACTGCCCAAGAGGCTCCCAAGCCAGCACAATGGGCAGGAAAAGGACATTGGAGAAAGCAGCACCTCAGGCCAGTGATGGCACATGCTTTGCCTTGCTTGCCTTTTGCTATCCCGGCCAGAATTAGCCACACCTGGAGTGTGGTTGGGAGGGACACAAAGAGAAAAGGAGAAGGATTAAAGGAGAAGAGGAGACAGGCAGGAGGTGTGCACAGGAGAAGCCAAAATGTGCATTTTGCATGTTATCATGGTTGTCTGTGTATGACTCAGGCCATAGGGCCAGATACTTCAATACTGAAAGTCAAGACACACTTTTGTTTGGAAGCAATCCCTGGTTTTGCTATATTAACCTCATTTTCCCATTCCCTGAAGTCTCTCACCGTACCAATTTTCCCTCTCCTCTTTCTTAATTAGGTTGCTTTCCAGGGACTGACCTATCATGAAGCAGACTGATGCGTCTGCATAAAGAGGTGAAGGAGCGGAGCAGTGAATTGTGCTGCTCCACTCTTTGTCCTCACAAAAAGGGTCTGTTGCTGTCCTGCTGTCCAGCAGGTGTCTGGAGTGCCCTGCAAACTGCTTTTTCATAAGCGTACTTGCCACTGCACCCCACCCATTGGCACGTTTCTCTGGAGAAACTTCCTATCCTGACTTTTCCTTGCATTGCATATCCCCCTTTCCCTTAGCATTGCTGCCTCTGCAGCTAGAAGAAGCAGCTAGAAGGCTCTGAGAAGCTAAGAGCTGATACAGCAGTGGCAAAACTAATCAGGAGGTGACAGCTGCAGTAATGGATGGAGGGTGACAGGGGATAGGGGAAGTCTTATGAGGCAGGAGTGCATGCTTTTCTTGGCCAGTGGGAGACCTATGGTGGTCCCTAATGTTTCCTGAAACCCAGACATCATGGGGTGGCAGCCATCAGTCACTATGAAAGAAGAGGCTAGGTGACATGCCATTCCAATGCCTTTTTGAATTGTTCCACTAAATCAACAGTAAGCTTGTGAACAATTCTGCTCTTGCCCCACCTAAAGTGTCACGATTTTTCTATGGGAAAAATATTTTTAGCAATTATTGCATGATTGGATTTTTATTTCCCTGAGTTGAAGGCCTATCTCACGGACATGATCCACCACTTTCCTGTACATCAGATATTATAAACTCTTCTCAACTAAAATACGGTATCTTATTCAATGGGACTGAATTATTGCAGTAGCCTACTTTTAACTGAATTAGGGCAGGGGAAAGAAACTTGATGCACCCTAGGCAGAAGGGGAATGTGGAAATTATAATCTGGCATGCTCTTGAGTTCTATATTCCTGAGTTAGGGTATGGTAACCATTTTGTCCTATAAAATCAGATCAGAGACAGAAAGGAATAAGGGACATATGTTGGAAAGAGGGATGCTTAGAACTCAAAACAGGGGTAATTTAACCTGTTCAAATTACACGGAGCTTCCTTCCCTCTCAAAGAAGGAGAATGTGGCAGAGGGTTGCAGTGAGAAAGGATGATCCAACTGCATTTTTCCAGCAGTGGTGATGAGGTAGTAAAAAGTTAATGATTTAATCCTGACATAAGAGAACTTATAATAAAAGCATATTCTTTTTCTTTGATCTACATAAGTAACAAGAATAATGCTTATTTTAAAAAATAGATCAAAGAAAAATAGCATAAAAGAAAATTACTGCAGGTTAGAGGATTGCTTCAGCTTGATAAAAGTAGTTGCAATGACTTTGGTTGGTGATGTCAGACACAGACTATATTATTTCTATTTTTTAGCCACCAATCCTGTCTATCAGATCTATATTCATTTATCTCTGTTGTGCATTTTAATTCTATAAAAGCAGCATTCTCCTACAATATCTGTTAATGAACTTTGTAGGAATAGGTATCTACCCACAATGAATTATTTCTTGTATCCTTTTAGCCCACAAGTTGGTATAAAAAACTTAATACAAATAAAACATGTAAAATATTATGTAAAGAAAGATGAAAGTATCAGACTAATTTAAAACAGGTTAACTTTTTAGTTAAATAGTTTTAGTAGATAACTGTGTAAAAGCAACTTTCTGTACAATATCTGTAAGAATGACCTTAAATATTACAGCTAACACTTTGGTGTACATAAATAGAATTATTAATACTACTTTGAAGTTTTGTATACGTCTTACAAGGTGCTAATTGTGCTGAATCAAGTTGACAACACTGCATAATTTTTAGGTTAATATTAGCATAATCCTTCAGGACATTGTTTAGAGGAAGTATAGAAATAAATTGTACACAATATTTTGTGGAATGTGAACAAAAGGCTCTATTTTTGTCAGCTACAATTTCTGTCACAGAAGTAATGAATTTAAAATTTATTGTTAATCATCAGACATGCTCTTTATAAATTTAACCAGTCTGTTTCTATTAAAAATACCTCCTTTTGAATACTTAATATAATTCAGAATATTAAGTAGATGACAGCATCAGAGTGGTTTTACTTTTAACATTTTTAGACTACTAAAGATCAGTGAGGTTTCCTTTATAATTTTTAATTTAAAGTTGAGAAGATATTTTACAGAAAATTGATGAAGAACACTATTAAAATATACTTTGTGTAGCTACTTACCCCGGAATATTTGAGGGTTGCTTTGATTCCAAACAGGAAATACTCTTTTTGAATGTGTTAGATCTATGATTGTCTCAAATAGCTGTGGACTATGTGCACTGTAAGCACTATACAGTAGAGTCTACTTGTCTGGCATCATCCTTTGGGTGTGGCCTGAGAATGATAGAAAGGTACTTGGATGTGTATGACTAAGCAGCTGCATAGTACAGGATATGGACCAATATAACATATCCTGACAAGATGGAGTTGTTCACCCTCTTTTTGGTAGGATTCTCCCTGAAAGAGCAGGTTTGCATCTTGAATGTATTTCTAGATCCGGTACTGCTACTTGATGTCCAAGTGGCCTGTGGGACATGGAATATATATGTTTTTTTACCAGTTATGTCTGATTTACAGAGGTGGCTAATTCTGACATAACTAATTCGGTCACAGTTCCTTATGCTCTGCTAACTTCCCAACTTCAATTGTGTAATCTATTTTATATGGAAAAACTTTTATCCATGGTTTGTAAGTTCCTGTTTGTGTAGAATATGGCTGCAAGAATTTTGTCTGCTATAACCCAATTCAGACTCATCATGCCAATTTTGAAATTAGTGTCCTTGTCTTGTTAGGCCCAATTGAAGGTTTTTACCTTTAAAGTCCTAAGTAGCTTGAGATATAAATGCCGGAAATAATGCCTACTTCCATATTAACCTACCCAGTGCTGGCTCTGGGTTTCAGAGAGCTCCTGGGCAAGATACCTCAGTGGACCCCTTCCTTTAGTAAGCCTAAATTCTCATCAGCAGCCGCTATTGATCCTCCTCCTCCTCCTCTTCTTTTTCTTTTCTTATCATTGCTATCACTTCCTTGCTTGGCATCCAACGAACACATACATGGTGGCATATACTGCTCTTTTTGTCAGGGCCATAGTGAGAGGCACCTAAAGAAGTATGGAGTTGCCGCCATTCTTTTCTCCTTCCTTCTGAGCAGACCTGGATAATGGCTCACTACCTAAAGGTCTTTCTAGGTTAATGCCAGCAAGACAGGCTTTAAAGTACAAATGTACTGCATTGCAGAAGTCAGCAATAAAATCAACAAAATCAAAATACTATTAGAGAAAGACAACCTAATGAAAATAACTTGATTCCTTACTGGTAGTTTCAAACTGAAATTACCAAGCCATGCCTTCAAGATGGATTGTCCTGCTTCAGGACCAACTGCTTGGAACATCCGACGCTTGTCAGTTGGTCTGCCCTCTTTTCTTGCTACCAGACCATAGGATTAATGATGTGTGGCTTGCCTTCCTCACCATTAGCATGTTCACTAAGCTTTCCTACAGTATTTGAAACTAATCCTCAACCCCCTGATTTATTTGTGAGTCTTCTGCCCTTGACAGTTCAGCTGTAGAATTCCTCAGCCTCTTACTCAGAATCTGTTCCCACATCTCTTGAAGGTTCTCTTGCAGGAAGAAAGGTCCAAATTCCTGCACTAGTTTCAATGGTAAAGAAATATATCTAATCCAAGGAGCCCTTATCTCGGTGTTATTGGCAGCTATGCCTACCCTTCATATCAGCCCTGAACCTGTGCATTTTTTAAGACTCTCTGCCAAAGCCTCTCTCTACATACCTTTTCCATAAAGGTATGGATATTATCTATAAAAGAAATGGCTAACTTCCCAAAGGTGCCACTAGTGCTATCATTTAGATGGCATGAGCAACAAAAATTGGGCTGCAAAACAGTTTTTATATCACTTGGTGTAATCAAGATTCATAAGGCCCATCTAGATGATTACTGGGAAGGATCAGAAAAAGGGCATTTATCTGTTCATTCTTAAGGGAACCCTCCTTAAACTTCCAGAACTACTACTTTATAGGCTTTGAGCTAGCAGCAACTGCTCCTCCATATGCTGTTTCTGGGGTTGCCCTGGAAATCGCTAGCTTTCAGTTATGCTAGAGGTTTGTTCCATGGTCACAACAAAATGAATGTGTAAGGACTGGACTCACCACTCCTAGAAAGCAGCATTCCAAGGCAGTTACCTCAGAGTCTGAATTGGAAGAAGGGGTGATCTCAGAATTCTTAGCAGAAATAACAGGTCCGTCAAGCCTCAGTATAAGCCGAGACTAGACAGGTGTGAGTAGATGTAACTTGATCAGCCCTAGAGTTTGATTCCAGATCAAACATGCATCTCTTAGAATCATGGAATAGTAAAGTTTGAAGGGACAAGGAAGGTCACTGAGGCCAAACCCCTGCTGTTGTAGGACACCAATTTACATCCATCCTATTCAGATGACTCTCTTTTTCCTACTGCCTGGCTCACAAGCAGTGGGAACCTATCAGAATGGTCCTAATATCATGGGACAAGTGTGGTAGATAGCATCCAGTATAAATGTTTTTAGAAATTAAGTTTTCTTTTTCCCTTGCTTCAGTATCACTCATAGGCTCTGATGTTAAAAGAATTGAAGGTGTCTTTATGCACCATCATCATCATCATCATCCTCCTCAACTACAGAAGCCATCTCCAACCTGCTGCTTCCTAGAAGTTTTAGAATACAGTTTTCTGTATCCCACCATCAAATAAGGGGACCAGATTGGGGATAGCTGTATTACAATATACTCAGTATAAATTTTAAAGCATGGTTAGTTAGTTGATGAAAACCCTGCCTTTCTACCAAAATAGCACATGAGGCATGTGTAGACTTATGGTGTTTATTGTCAATAACATTTCAAAGTCCCAGGAAATTTAAGCATGATCCATGCCATTTAGAATTTGAAAGATCTGCAAGAAAACATTCTCTTTGGAAGTACTTATTTTAACATGCATCATTTGTCAAGAAGAAAAATGTATATTTAACCATTCTAGTGAGATCTTCTTGTGGAAAATTCAACTATAATTCTGTAATCAGATAAAGACACCTTTTAATAAATTGTGATTAATACATAATAGGATATTTTGATGGTCTCTTGATAAAACAAAAACAAAATGTAATCTCATAGCCAATATTTTTTCATTGTCTCTTTTATATTGCAATGACTTATTTCATAAAAAGGAAAAGATTTCTGGATTTGTACTGTTCAGTTCCTATCAGCTCAGGGACTTGGTGCCATCAATAACATGTTTGCCTTTCATCTCAGGAAGGCACTTCAGTTCTATTCTAGTTCTTTTTACTCTAACAAATTATGTAGGATCTGACCCACACAATGCCCTTTTACTGTAACTGTTCTCAAAAGGAATGGAAGCAAATCAACCTTTCCTGAAAAATGTGGGGATCAAACCACAGAATTAATAAGTCTGTATTACTTAGCTGATTTTTTTAAAGATCTGCTGACAGTATAGACTAACCACAGTATGTTTATCAGCAGCGTGGAGACATATTTGAGCATATTTAACTATCACTGGCTCGTGCAGTGAACAAGTCTGGCTTTAATAAAATATTGATGCTACTATTCAGAATTTTTTAAACAGTTTAATAGCCTTCACAACAGGTACTAGGGAGAAAAGGGGAGTTAGGAAGAATTTAGATAATGCTGTTATACATACAGAAGTTCCAATGTCTTTTGTGGATGGGTCTTTTCCAGAATGTGCTGGGGTCTGTAATTAATGGTGGCTGGATCATTCAACAGATTTTGAGCAACTGAAGCCCACTTGGCACCAACTTCAGTATCTTTTCAGTGCCAGGTTAGGACTGTCTTCCATGACAGGGAATTTAATAAATTCTGTAATATATTGGAGCATTACAGCTCTGCTTAATAGGTTTTGTGACTTAATTTGTAAGCCATCGTAGTTTTTTATGGCTTTAAATTTGACTTTTAACTTATGTATTGCATTTTATATGTTTTTATTTTTATGTTGTGTTTTATATTGTATTTTATTTGTCTGTTGTGTACAGAGAGTTTCAGCTACTGAGAATAATAATAATATAATAATAATTTGCAACATGAAGCTCCATGGAAAGCAAGTCAAGCCTAGAGGAAATCTATGAATGTTTGCTGAGTGAAGGCAAACAATAGCTGCTGCACATGGTGTGAAACAGGGATGCTGCTTGCACTGTGACCATTTGGGTCCTGAGTCCTGGTGAACACTGAGCAAATGCTGGGTGTGCTTGCCAGGAACTTGGGCACACAGCTGTGGCAAAGTGGACTAGAATCTGGGGAGCTGAGCCCATGGAATCTGATGGATTCCCATACCCAAAACAGATTCCTCATTCTTCCTTATTTGTGACAAGTATTAACTAGTCACTAATACCTCCATTTTTAGGAAAGCCCATGAGAAGGTTTTGCTTGGACAACAGCAGATATTCTTGGAGGATACCATTTATCTTGTTCCATTTCAGTTTAGGCTGAGACCGGTTTTGGAACTAAATCAGCCT
The DNA here is from genome assembly GCF_004798865.1 of Varanus komodoensis. NCBI lineage: Eukaryota > Metazoa > Chordata > Lepidosauria > Squamata > Varanidae > Varanus > Varanus komodoensis. Next base: position 5,381,269 of record NW_025335941.1, on the reverse strand, counting down.
TGGTCAGCTTGATGGATTACTTTGCTTCTTCTGCCCAGTATTTCTGTGGCTTCTGATACCTTTGGCCGTGGTATATTCTTGGACTGCCTCTTTCATGTAAATTTGTTAACTCTGAAGGCAACACAGTGCTATGTAAATGAAAACATTTGAATGCTTACAATCCAATAATATATTTAAGTACAGTTCCATGGTTTCTGTTTCCTTCCACAGACGATTTGATAGATCCCTTGAGAAATGGAGAAATTTTCATCATGATATGAAGAACTTTAACCACTGGCTAACTGAAGCAGAACAGAATTTAGCTAAAATACAGATAGCATCTGATGATCCAGACCTTTCCAAAATCAAGGAATGCATCAAGGTAGGACTCATCTCTCTTTTAAGTGTATGGATTTCTTCCCCAGATGGATGACTTTCCTAAATGTCTTACCTAACTTCAAATTATCCATTTGAAATCTTCTAGATTATGGATTGACAGCAAAACATTACTCTGTTACATTACCTTTTCAGCACTGTTCTGCAGTAGCTACAGATTACCTGCCAAGACCACAATATTTAAACCTGATAAATAACTGTCAATAGTTGATATCAATTTTGTGAATGCCTTAACAAAGTCGCAAACCTTGCTTATTACTTTGCAACAAATTAGTTTATTTTTGGTCTTTATTCCAAAGAAAGATGTCTAGTAATCTGTGATCACAGATGACATATTTTAAAATGGGGTGGGGTGGATTTTGGGTTAGGACTGCAAATGTAGGGCAAGGTGTTATTTCTTTGCTTAGTGCTTTTTTATTCTAAGGATTTGTTTTTACCCTGATCTGTTATGTGCTATACCAAAGCACTGCACATGTGAAAAACCTACTTACATTTTAGACTGTTCTTGTATACTTTCATATTTAGGTCATTTGCCATCTCCATTTGTGGCAATACTTTATGCGCTGAGTAATTAGGCATTATATATTGACATGACCTCTTCATGATCTATTTCTTTGGGCTTAATTTTTGTAAGCAGTGCTTCTGATGTTAAGTGCTAGTTAACTGATGTATATGCCTTACTGCAAGGTCTGCTGACTGGATCAATAAGTTGATTAAACTGTTCATTTCCATCAGTTAGCCTATAATAAAATAATTAACAAAAATAAAATATGAATATATTGTAGGTGTGAGGAAGCCAAGGCAATCAATGTAAGTCTGCATTTTAGTTTTGTAGTCCTTTCATATTTTTTTTTATTTTGAAGGTAGCCTTCTGTGCTTCTGTAAGGAAATTGATTTGTGTGTATGAAGGGGAGTTTCTTGTATTTTTGATGTGCTTTTGGTTAAATCAAGTCTAAAGCTGAAGGAATTAACAGTCCAAGGGAAAATGTCTGTTTGTTATTTGAGGCTTGTGCTAAAGAATGATATATGTGTGCTGATAGAAACACAGTAGCTGTTACTGTAATATAAAGTTACATCTGGTTTATACATGGGAATGTTGGATACTATGTGGTACCATTTGATTGAGATAATAAAGCATGTTGTTATGTCTGTTGGTCACTGGTCTGAGATAGTATAGAGCAAATATAGGTTGCTGTTGAGAGGCATCAGAGGAACTTCATCTGAGAGAGTCATACATACAGCAAGTACCTACAGAATCATGTGCTATTGTTATGTGTTGTTCTGGGGATACTAAGGAAGACTGTCATGAGATCAGGAAGCCATGCTAGAAGCAGGCAATATAGAAGCAGAAGACCACCAGCAACTGCAGAGAAAGAGTTGGCTGCTAAACCAGACTAAAGAGTTACAAGGAAGTCTGGTATATGGCATTAAAGGTCCCCAGTGGTAGTTAACCCTTCCTTACTAGAAGGGAGATTACATATGAAGTCCCTGCCGCTAGGCCCATGTGTTAACCAGGATAGAGCTTGGTAGAGGCGTTAATTTTGCTAGGTTTAGGAAGTATTGCTTCTGTTTTCTGACTTTGATAACAGAGTCAGGAGAAAGCCTTGCTTTAGTGCAACACTATTCATCTTTAATGAAATATCACATATAATTGTTTCCTGTACTTACATCTCTAATCTGTTTGCCTCATGCACAATAACTTGAGCTAAAGTGGTGCAGATAAATGCATCTGTGATGATAAGTGAATGGTAAGCAACCTTCAAGGAGTGTTTTCTACATGTTGGTGCGAATAGCAGCGAGATGCTCAATGAAGGGTGGTCGAGACCCAGAAAAAGCAGGTACATGGGATACAGGTATACAGCCAAAAAGAATTGCAGTTAATTTAGTCATCTAGGTGCATGCATGTAGATAAAGTGCTAGAGGCTACAAAGAATCACACAAATAGGGATGTTTTTATATTCTCAGTCACAGAGTTTACAAGAGTCACATATCAGTTGGAAAAATTGTTGAATGGAGGAAAGGGAAAGGGGATTCAAAGCAAACAGATACCCAGTAAACTGGGTGTTCGTGAGCAAGCAGGATTGGCAACATTGCTTCCTTATTGTATTAGCATGATTGTATCAGTTGGACCCATGAGAGAACAGAACTTGAGAAATTATACCTGAGAAAAAATTGGCATCATTGTAACCTGAGCAGCTCTGATAACACATTCAGGCCATTCTTGTCCATTTCCCACTTGCTGGTGCAAGCATGGCTGCTTTGGGTCGATCGGCCCCAACACTGATCAGCTTCACTTTACAGAGTAAAAGTTTCATGCCAATTAGTAATGCTTGAATTCTCATCCTTTTCTTCAGGTCATATGGCAGTAACTTTATCATTCCAGGCCACTCTTGATCTATATTAATAATTAACTCATTAGCAGCCATAACTCTGACTGTACAATATCATTATTGCTACTTCTGTGTTACTAATTCAACTTTTTTCTGGTAGCAGCACCAGAATGCACAGGCGGATGGGAGAGAAAAGGAGTGAAGTAGTAGAGCTATCCTAATAATTTCTTTATGATGTGCTACTTTGCTATACGCTTGGAATTTTGTAAATTGAACATAGAGTTTTGTAGACTATTTCCCAACATGCACTAAGAAATGGTGTATATAATTCAGTGGGAAACTGGGAGAGCTTGCTCAGTCGTCATCAGCAGGGATCAGCACAGAGAAGTTCCCGATCCCCTTCATGATCATGACTTATTAATAACAAATTATAGTCAGAGCAGCTTTTTAAAGACTGACCTCACAACAAATTCTCTTCTCGTTCTATTCCCCGCATTGCTCCAAACTATATTGTAGCATTAAACAGTAGAGCAAATTCACTGAAGAATTATGAGTTGCCTGAATGTAATCCATCCATATTTATGCCATTGTTAAATTTATTTTTAATTTGATGGATCTAATTTTAATACAGCATGAAGGTGGCAATGGTGGGGGCAGACTCTTTTGAGGCCTCAGTGCAGTGTCGAAGAAAAGCATATTGCTGTTATGTGTAATTCAGCAAATCATAGTATAGCTATGCATTATATCCAAAGTAGTACCCGTGACATTACAAAATATTGTTGGTAACTACTTTATTGCCTTGGTGTTGCATTTATTAAATATAGATAGCATTCCTACTATGCCGATCTAATTGGGAAACTACCAGGAGAGAAAAGAAGCAAACAAGGATCACCCCTGAGTCTGTTCCTGCTGGGAAGTCCCTCCACATGTCCCTCCATCGATCTCACTTGAGAAAGGACTCTTATGATTTATTTTATTTTAATAGTGTTTATTGTGGCTTTATAATGCCTCTTTATAGTTATTGTAAGGTGCCTTGAATAGATATGCATCCTGAAAGGCAAAATATAAATAATTGCAATAATAAGTTATATTAAGAGGTGGCAGAGGCAATTTATCTAGATTTATTCATACCTTTATTTGTATTTCACCCTCAAATTGGCTCTTCCAAAGAGGAATGCAAAGAAAAATGAAGAATGAGGCTTGAGTAAAAGAGCAGTGAAGAATAGAACTGAACTAAGATCAGGCTGATCAGTGAGGAAAGTAAGTGTACTTCACACCACTTAAGAACAGGAGAGGCTGCATGCTATGTAGAAAAAAAGGGAAGTGTTAGAAGGCTAGTCAAAGGACAGGGTGGCTAAGGGAGGTGAAACAAAGCAGCTGATTGCTGAAAAAGTGGAGAGTCTAAGAAAACAAGGTTGCTGAAGAAAATAAGGCTGTGGTGAGAAGGTGAACTCAGTGAGAAAGGGGGAGGGTTTGTATCCTGCCAAATGTATTTTGGCATCTTGGCACAGGTGGACCCTGGCACAGGAGTTCTGCAAATGTGTTCATCATTGGGATGGCTACCCCCCCCGCCCCGCCCTCTGTTACCTAGAACAAAACAGCATTTGAGACATTCTGTCAATGGATGAAATCAAAAGATCTCTCATCCTTGTTATAAAAAAGGCTTTGAAAAACAGGGAAACGTACTGCTGTAGTGCCACCAATAAGTTATTCCTTAAACATTCTGAAACATTTTGATCAACACCGCATCTCTACAGATGCCCTCATTTCAAGAACTCATTTCTTTTGTTTTTTCCCTGAAATTAGACTTGAAAGTTCTCCTTGAAATACGTTACTCAGATCTTATGTATAAATGTTATTCTTGAGACAGCAAGCATATATCCACAGTCGTTAGAACAACCTTCCCCAACCTGTTTTTTCCCATATGTTTTTGACTTCAGCTATCCTCAGCCCCAGCTAACATAGTTAATGGTCATGAATTCTTGGAACTGTAGTCTAAAACATCTGGAGAGCATCAGGTTGAGGAAGGCCTATTTATTTATTTATTAAAAACCTTTATATGCTGACCTATTATAAAAATATCTCAGGATGGCTTACAGTGCTGAGATGGTACAGAAAGTTTATGGCACAGCTGCTGTACTGTATATTTAAACAACATACATTCCAGTGCTCATTAAGCAGTGCTCATTAGGCAAGTAGGCTTATTATATGGATTCCTCACATACTGTTGATGCTCACTAGTTATGTAATTAATAAGTGGTGTTAGCATGTAAAAAACTAGGGCTGCAGTCCATCAGAACAGTTATTTGTAGCTTTCACTTAAACATATTGTAACAATGAAATATTAAAAAACATACCCCAAATCATAATACAATTAAGATCTCTCGTATTCTCTTAATCTTGTATTCTGCCATGTATTATGTAGTTTCTCATTAAAAATAGCCTCTGAGATGAAAAGTTCCAAAAATGGAAAATGCCATTTCTTGTTGAAGCAATAGTATTGTAAGCTTAAAATATACTTAAAATAATGTGGTTTTGTCACATTGTATAGTGAATATAAAGCAACTACTGATCAATCAGTAAATTCAGTTAAGAAGCTGACTATTTTCCTAATGTTTATTCTAAATTTCTAAAGTAAATGTCATTCCAAATTATTCTCTGTCAGCATGCATAGTGTGTATTCACTGATGTATAATTTATTTTGCAAAACCACATATGTATCTGCTGTACATGTCATGAATGATCCTTCACATCTATTAATGATTTTTCCCAGTTTGATGCTGTTGTGTGGCTGCTCAATCTGTGAACCAAGCAAATACTAAAGTTTAATTTTATATGTTGCAAAATTCAAGTATAGTCAGATGATGTCCTCTGAAGTATTTCCCAACTGAATTCAGTAGAGATATCAAGTTCAGTGGACAAAATAGAGACTATTTTAATGAATGTGAACAGGAACTTTCATGTGTTCTCATTATGTAGTATGTTTTGATGGTTGCATGGCTGTCATCTCTAAAATCAAAAGGTTGTTTTAAAATTCACCACTTCATTTATCAACTTTTAAACTTTTAGAGGACATCATTATTACAGTCTCAACTTTTCTCTATGTTGTGAAGAATAGAGATATTGCATTCAACCTCAAAACTTACAGAACTGAAAATATAAATTTGGAACATTGCTAATACACTGCAGTGTGGATTCTTCAGTCATGCCTAGGCATACCGTCATCCATGCCCACCTATGAGAGCTCTTCTAAACACTATAGTATAAAGCATATGTGAATACTTGGCAGTTACATATCTGATTTCCTAGAGGGATTTCCCCCCTAAAAGTAAAGAAGAAGCCCTATGTTATAGGTAACTGTTGTCCAATCTTCAACCTCTTTTTGAATAGCATCTTATATTGGATGCTATTCAACTCCATGGTTTCTTGGATTATTATTTGGTTTTCAAAACTGAGAAGTGTGGGAGAGTGTTGCCTGTAATGTGAACCTCACAGTGTCATTTTAGACCTTCAGCGTAATATTCTTCCAGGATGTTTGTCAGCTATGCAATCTGGGGGAAATATTTTACAGTTCCAGTAATTTGGCTGTACAGAAGATGATTCTGGGAACTATTGCTAAGTGTTTATGGGTAGCATACCTGGTTACTCAGAATTTTCAAAATCTACATGAAATTCCAAAAAGAGATCATCTACAATTTGGAGACTGTTCCCATTATTATGCTACTTGGCCCTAGCTCAATCTCACCTTTTCAGCTAATACCAGAATTCAGAACTGTTGCTTGGATGCACATGAAGAATTGGAAGAAGGCTAACAATCTGAAGCTCAAGCCAGACAGGGCAGAGTTTTACTCAGTTTTTACTCACAAGTTTATTCCAGGACTGGGAATATAACCTGTTCTCTAGATGGCATTGCATTTCCTTTGAATGAGCAGGTTCACAAATTGCAGATGCTGCAGAATCCTACATACACTTGGATAGTCACATGGCTGTGCTGGTTGCACAGGTGCTTCTTTCCAGTTTTGGCTTGTGTGCTAGCTTTACTTCTTCATAGAGAAGACGGTTTGGGCTATGATGTCACATTATTTATTTACTTCTAGTTTATATAATTGTAATGTTTTCTACATGGGACTGTTCTTGAACAATGTTCAGCAATTATATAAAAGAAAACCTTGCAGATGGCTGTCACAAGAAACAGGCACTTAGTCCTCCATGAGGAGAACAACTGTTCAGATGTATTTGGCATTTTGGCATATCTTGAATTGATGGAAAGGAGCTAGTAAACTTTTCTTTTGTCTTTCACTGCTTAGTTCTGTTTAGTTGGGACAGAATATCAGAGATCAAAGGTACCCTTTCCATAATTAACAATGGTACATGCAGGTGCAAAAGATTCAGTGGGTCAGAGATAAAGAAAACAACCTGGCATCAACCTGGGACAACACGATATAATGTGCTATGTCGCTTTGCAATTTCATAAAAGGAAAGGAAATAATATATAGTTTTCTAACACATTGTGAATCAGGAGTGTGCTATTGAATTCATATGATAGATATAATGCATTTTGAGCATTTTAAAATATCTTGATTGTCTAAAAAGATACCTTCAGGATTGATCAGTGGATAAAAACAAAAACACTTTCTAGTACTTGTATTATTTGAAAACAGTAGGCTGTGAAATCATAAAATGAGAGGCATTCCCATTCACCCTTACATGGGAGGAAATGATTCTAAGAGACCATCAGATATTATACATAGGCATGAATTATCTAAACATGGGGTGTGGGGATCTTCTTTTTAGCAAGTTAGTTACTTCTTATACACACATATATGCCAATCCACTCAGTTCATTCATATGTGGTAACTGATTTAGATGTCTATAAATAATGACTCTTATGCAATATTAGATATATTATTAGATATAAAGAGTTATATTAGTATATGTTATTGAATATCTTTTGGGTGGGAGTCCCATACAAACTGTGCTGTTGTAAATTTAGTACAGCAAATTGTTGAAACTAGCAGTTATTGTCCTAAGGTAGAAGGAGTTATTCTCCACTGAAGAAGTTTTCCTCCATTGGAGCAAGCTTCTTTCATTGGAAGACATTTGCTTGGCACTGAATAATTATTTACATAGTTATAGGGATTGGCCCCACTTCTCCCAAAATATTGTATTCCAAGGTTGTGTCAGGAAATTTCAGAATTGCAGAATTACGTTCAGATTCACTGGAAGACACTATGCTCAGTTCCAGCAGTTTACTGCCAGGCACCCTTCTCTGACAGAGAAAAACAATAACACCCTCAGATAGCCAGTATACTGACTGGCTGCAAGCTTCCAGAGCATAGACAAAGTTTTTACAGGTTCAAGGCATTGATGAGATTCTGAATGGGTGAGAAGGCAAGACAATGGGTAATAATAAGGAAACATTGAGAAATAATTATAGGCATCAGGAAAAACATCATGACACATTGAAGGCTTGAGTAACTGATAAAAATCAGGTGGTAAATGTTGAGGGTTTTGCAATCAGAGATACAAAATTCCTTAAGACAAAGCATTAGCTGGCTACATAGCAACATTGCAAAGGAAGTACAGCTTCCCCGATCAGCTTGCAACATTGATTCAATGCTGTTTTGGCATGGAGCTTTCCTGAGAGTAGGCAGATTGTTTACATGCTTGGGGCTGTTTTTCTTTTCTGGAGAAGGAAGAAATAGAAAGGAAAAACCCTGAAAAAAACCTTGGGGAGGGGGATAGGATAGGGGAGGCTCTCCGTATTTTATCTTGTATAGAACTTATAACTTTTATGAGAGCTGCTGCAACAATACTTTGTATTGCATAGCCTCTGGTGTGCATGAGTTACTCTACAAGAAAATGTATGAATCATGGAGCCCCTTGGTTGTGTGCTTTTCCCAGGTATATGGAACTGGGTGAAAAGTCTCTTTGAGTGGAGAAGAGTAAGGGCACTGCCGCCAGATTTTATATTAAAAAGACATGCAAATGCATATCTTATTATTTGAGGATTTATTTGGACTTTCCCAGTTGACTCCTCTTCTGATTCAGAATCTCAACCAGAAGAGGAGTCAAGGTCATATTTCATAGCAGAAATGCCAAGACCATCATATCATGAGATAAACCAGTGACTAGTGGGAACCAGACCATGTTTGCTGGGGAATACATTGTTGAACAGGCTGGGCTGAGTGGGGTGGGAATAGAGGTAATATGATAGGAGCCATAATCCAATATCATATCCGATGTTTCACTGTCCAATGTTCCCATCATCTGGCCTACAAGGAGCGGGTACTCTGCTCAGGGTAGAAGAGGAAAGAGTTTGAAATCAATTTCTTAGTATGAGTCATATTTACCTAATAACCAGTATTCTGACTTCTTTGATGTCTTTTGTTAATGGCTTCTAGATTATCAGCTTTAACATAAAAGCATAGAAGCCTCTGATCTTAAAAGAGTGGCTGGGGGTGGCAGGGGGAGAAGACAGCCTCTCAACAATAGTATAGCATATTATATGAACAATTAGTTTATAGTAATATTGTAAAATTATCTATATTACACAGTTATGGGATATTTAATCTCATGTGGAAACCTAAGATTTTACAGCAAAATATTGAGCTATCACTTTCAGTCTCCCAGTGGAAATACTGCACTTTAATGATGAAGAATGAGCACAGAGGTAATCAGCTGTGATATTTCTCTAGGCAGCCAACCAAGATGCACTTTGGAAAAATGTGGGTCAGTAAGAAGAATCTAACTAAATATGGTAGCAAAGGAGATTCCATAAACGTAAAGCATTAAAATTACAGAAAGGAAAATGTTGATGTCCTTAAAGATTGTATTAGTACTCCAGTAAGAGATATTAATATCAGTATATTAATATCTATGAAGCAATAATCTTATGAAAACTTTCATGTGTATTTGCAAGTGATGAGTGTATGTGTATGGGGAGGTGGGAGTAGGCAGAGAGAGAGAGAGACTATGACTGATGAAATAATTAAGGTAAAGGAACTGAGGCAAAAAAAAGTGAAGCTAGAGGAGCTGCTACTATTTTCAGGGTTAAAGGGGATCTAACCCATTCAGCCAAAATCAGTAGCACCACAGTCAATACCTAAAACACTTTACTAATTTCATAATGCAGAAATCCACTTTCCTAATATAATTCACATGTTTAGCTATAGTCCCTGTAGTTGCAGCTTAAAGACTCTATAGTTGCAAAGACAAGTTGTTAGTATGAAGCATTTTTCTCTGTAGCAGTAGCCAGTTCATTCACACCACTGCAAATTTCCAAGGCAGCAGAAATAGCTACGGCTGCATTAGGAGCTTTGTACAACTGGCTTACCTCTTAAAGCTACATCCATATAGTTGCTTTCCAAGCAACCATCATGCTGTAGTTTCAAAATAAGATTTTTGTAGTCCAGCTGGCTTTTTCACTGATTCACTTTTGTGTTATACATATTACTGCTGTATAGTATGTGTTTATCTTTGCTACTGATGGAAATAGCAAGCTTGGAAAATCTATCAATAATGAACATTCATTTGTACACTCATAAACATTTCACCTTCATAAGCAACATGAATTAGCCACATGAAATGCAATGCACCAGACTTACAGGACCAACCAAGGTACCCAGCAGTAATTGTACTTTTTCCATCACATTAAAACATCCCCGTTTTCTTGCAATAAGACTTTCATCCCCATTGATTTCAGTGTATGAGCTGAAGTTCATACTTACTGTTCTCTCACTGAAATCAATGGGTTTAAAAGTATATCACTTTTATTAGATCATGCCTCCAAATGTTTATTAATGATAATAATAGTAAAAGTCCTAATTTAATGAATGCATCATCTAGACTCAGAATACATTTAAAGACTTGCTGCTTAGCAGTAATTATGGATTTAATCAATGGACTTACAAATACAGTGCAAAACTATTCATTTGTTTCTCCAAGGAATATGATTGTGCTTAATTGAAAGCTGAACATCTGCTTCAGTGTTCTTTTGTTTGTGTGCTAAAAGTTTAAATTGACTTTTATAAACAAGCTAGTGTTGGTTGTTCCAGTGAGACTTGATACAAAATGGATTTTTAATTCCAAGACAGCATATTGCGATTAAATATCCCAGTGAGGTTCATATTTCTATTTTCATAGCAGAAACTGAACTCTGATCTGTTTATGACTCCTAAGAGAACACTATTCCAGTATAATTTCCACATACGAATATAGCACTTTTAAAATATCTTGTATAAATCATTTGTTAGAATTTTTTTCACAGCTGGATTTTAAAACCAAAGCTTTACAAAGTTTAGCTTAGCAGAGGTAATGTGTAAAGGATGCTGTGGTAAGCAGTAATATGTCTAAATATTAGCCCCATACTAGGATCCCTTCCAGATGTAAAGACTGATGATTGATTGGCTTAATGTAACATGTACAGGATACACAATCCAGCAACTATTAAGCCCTTTAAAGTTCCATTAAGTTAGTGGGAAGGTTGATAATCTATTTAATTATATCCCATAGACATTGGCGAGATGTCTATGGGATAGAATTGAAGTTCATTTTGGCTGCGTGTGAGCACATCAAGCTGTCTTATTACTACAAGGTTCAGCTTTCCATTCTTTTTAAAACTGCCTCCATCTACAGACTGCATGCAGTGGGAGGAACCAGCAAGTGATAGACGAAGTGAACAAGCCAAGTGGTGTCTCCACACACTCACTTGGGACAGATTCCCAGTTTTCTTCCAGTAATTTCTGTTAAGTATTTAATGAACAGACAAACAAACAAACAAACTTGGGGAAACTGGTGGAAGGATAAGTTCCTTCCCAGCTTTCTACATCTGTGTGCCTTAATGACCAACTGTATAGGTAGAAAATTGGCAACACTACTCAAACCCTAAGTAGAATTCATATTGTGTTTTTATTTTAAAATGTTAATGCTGCTAAAAGGCTAAATAAAATTGTTCAGTCAACCATGTCCCAGTTAATATACATTTTATTTTCTAATAATGCAGAAAAAGCAAAAGATGACAATGTCAGCAGCAATGTAAAAGTCCCTTGAAAATATCCCTACCTCTTCTATTAAACTTAAACTTCACATTTCATAACCAGTGCACACTGAAGCTGGCATTATCTTTTTTGGCTGAGGCATGGTTACCCTGTTAAGGCATGTTTATGCTTCTGGATCCAGGCTGGTGCTTAAAGAATCAGAAAGTAGCTGTGGCTGTGAATTTTACATATTCGGTACTGTGGCAGCACACCTTTACGGAAATTCGTAGTTTTGCGTCCTGAATACATAAATTTGTACTTTTGAGCCCAGAATCTTGCAGTGCCCTCTGTTTGAGAATCTCACTGCCCCTGACTGAGAGGGCAAGGACTGGGATTGTGATCTGAAAGCAGCAACTGGGGCAGAATGTCATCACTTGCTAAGTGATAGGCAAGGGTTAGCCAGAGATGGTTACTGGCTTTTCCACAGTTATACTACTTTTTAATCAAGGTGTTAAGTGCATAATTTCTAGAAACTTTGGCTTAAAATCTGCATTTCATGTCTGCTTTTCCATATAACTGACAAATATTAAGATCTATATATAATGTTCTATGCTTCATTAAAAGAGTTCTGAGCAACAGTCACAAGCAAAAGCAAAACTCTGATCTATAACACTAGGGAAAGAAAGAGGGGAAAGCATGTATGTCTGTTCCCAGTTGTTAGACAGAAGAAGAACCACTGAAAGGAAGTTGTTCCCCTTTTCCCTGCCAGAAAGAGCTTTTGTCATAGGACTTCAGAAATGTAGGGAGGCATACTTTCTCTTAGGACAGAGGAGCAAGGGGAATCAGTTAGTTTAAAATCTTTATCTGCATAAAATGTGAGAAAAGATCAGCCTTGAGTAAATGCCTGCCTAGCATTATAGTTTCTTGTTTACTTTTGCAGTTTCCTCTTCTCCCATTCCATGTCTTGATAATTTAGTTTGCAAACATGTGTTTGTATCGCATCCTTATTTTTTACTGATGTCAACCATTTTTGGAAGAGGAAGTTGATCTGAAAAGTTGTAATAGTAACAGCACCACCAACAATGAAAAAACAGCTGGCACAAAACTTTTGGATGGTTATTCTGAGGCTTTGAAATATGATCCCACAGACTGTGTATAAATACACCTTGCTTAATAGCCTTCAGAAAGCAATATAATGCTTATCTCTCTCAACAACCTTTTCATGCACTTTGCGGGAAAAGGCCTGATTAAGGCTGGTATCTGTGTTATTTTATGAGCTATGACTGCTAAACATTGTTATGGTGAGATAGGGTTGTTTGTATTATTGACAATCCTATAGATTGTCCTTTTATTTATGTATGTATTTATTTTGGATTGTAAGCCACCGCAACCTGGGGGCAAGGGATAAGGCAGGATATGAAATGTCAAAATAAAATATATAGATATTTCAAAAATTGTTCAGGCCTCTTTCATTCCTCCCACACCCTCTTGTATATCAGCCTTGGATTAGTTAGTCCTAATTTTAAAGTACAAAGCAAAAGATAAATCAATTGGATGGCTCATTTATTTTACAAGATAATTAATACCACTCTTTCATTACCCATTTGCAGTGTCAAATGGTTTTACAGCCATACATATTCTAAAATTCCCAATTGTGAAGTCATGGTTAAAGATGCAGTCAAACTGCAGCTAGTTTTAGTGTTTATTTAAAGCTCTAACAGCTACTTCAGCAATAGTTTTTAAGTGCCATTTCTGAAAGTGTTTATTTTACTTCATTTTTTTCCCTTACACACACAGCCCTACCTTCAAGCAAAATGCAACAACTCTTAACGACATAATGCTGTGTAAATACATTAAAATTAACTACACTTTCCTGCTTGTATTGTAGCTGTGATTCTTAAATTTTAAAATGTGTATGCAGTAGTGAGAGATTACTGTGGGTTCTGAATCCGTTCTTGGAATTAAAAAAAATCCTGTTTCGGGTGGAAGGGATAGTGGGGAGGCTTGTTCAGGGATCTGTGTGCACACTGGGCATTCATTTATTACATTTATCCACATAACAACTCTTACAGGTAGTTGACTCATGCATTTATTTAGCAGACAGGCAGCGGAAGTTGAGAAGACATTCCTTACTGAAGTTTAAAGGAAACCTAAGGGCCAAACTCAGTAGTATGTCATTAGAAACAGTTGACTCTAAAGCTGGAGTATATTATAAAGGCAGGTTTCTGAGTTTTGTTTTTCCTCCAGTAAGAGAGTCCTGGAAGCAGCCTTCTAATATGGGCTGTTCTCCCACTAGGAGAACAGGAAGCCCACATTTTTGAGAGAGCGGCCTCTCCCTCTATAAGAGTGCAGACCCGATTGTATGGGCCCGCCCCCGGACCGGATGGATCCGGATGGATTCCTGAAGGTCCTGGGGGAGTTTCCGGCTGACAAGACTGGTGCTCCTGTCGAGGCTCTGGTCGAACTGTGGAACGGAGCGATGACCAGGGCTGTGGACACAATCGCTCCCAAGCGTCCTCTCCCACCGGGCAGAGTCCGCTCTTCCCCTTGGTATACACCTGAATTGTGGGCGATGAAGCAGGTTGGGAGACAACTAGAGCGTAGGTGGAGGAAATCACGGGATGAATCTGACCGAACACACTTGAGAGCCCACTATCGGGCCTATGCTGTGGTGGTGAAGGCGGCGAAAAAGAAGTTTTTTTCCGCTTCCATTGCCTCCTCACAATGCCGTCCGGCGGAGCTTTTTTGAGTGGTACAAGGCCTGGTTCGCCCGGGTCCTAAGGAAGATCCGATGCCACCCTCAAAGGCCCGTTGTGATGACTTTGCCAGGCATTTCAGGGAGAAAATCACTCAGATTCGTCACGAGCTGGACTCCACTAATGAATCAGAGGTCTCTGGGGAGATGCCAATGCTACCGTCTGGTCCAAAATTATTGGAGGAATTTCAATTATTGCGGCCCGATGATGTGGACAAGGTGCTTGGACGAGTACGTCCAACCACTTGCCTATTGGATCCTTGCCCATCTTGGTTAATAAATAACTCCAAGCACGGGATTGGGACCTGGATCTTGGAAGTGGTTAACGCATCTCTGAGGGAGGGTCGAGTGCCTGCCCCTTTAAAGGAGGCAGTAATACGACCGGTCCTGAAGAAAGCGTCACTGGATCCAGAGATGGCCACTAACTATAGACCTGTGGCCAACATCCCGTTTCTGGGCAAGGTGTTGGAGCGAGTGGTGGCGGGACAACTCCAGGCACTCTTGGATGAAACTGATTATCTGGATCCTTTTCAGTCCGGCTTCAGACCCGGGTACAGTACTGAATCTGCCTTGGTCACCCTGTACGATGACCTGTGCAGGGAGAAGGACAGGGGGAGTGCATCCCTGTTGGTTCTTCTGGACCTCTCGGCAGCTTTCGATACCATCGACCATGGTATCCTTCTGGATAGGCTAGCGGGATTGGGGGTTGGAGGCACTGCTTTGCAGTGGTTCCGCTCCTATCTCAACGGTCGATTCCAGAAGGTAGTGCTGGGGGACTATGTCTCTGCGCCATGGCAGCTATGCCATGGAGTACCACAGGGCTCCATTCTATCCCCTCTGCTATTTAACATCTATATGAAACCGCTGGGAGAGGTCATCAGGAGGTGTGGGCTGTGGAATCATCAATACGCTGATGATACCCAGCTCTACCTCTCGTTTTCCACTAATCCAGGTGAGGCAGTGGCTGTGCTGAACCGGTGCTTGGCCGAGGTAATGGAATGGATGAGGGCCAACAAACTGAAACTCAGTCCAGACAAGACGGAGGTCCTGTTGGTTGGCGGATCGGGCTTCGGAGAGGGTGGATTTGACCTGGTCCTGAATGGTGCGACACTCCCTCTTAGGGACAAGGTCCGCAGCTTGGGAGTACTCCTCGACCCGGAGCTTTCTTTGGAAGCTCAGGTGACAGCGGTGGCGAGGAGCGCCTTCCTTCAGCTTCGGCTGATTAATCAGCTGTGCCCCTACCTGGAGTACGACTGCCTGACGACGGTGACACGCGCTGGTGACTTCCCGCCTAGACTTCTGTAACGCGCTTTACGTGGGGCTTCCCCTGAAGACGGTCCGAACACTTCAATTGGTGCAAAATAGAGCTGCCAGGTTGCTGACGGGGACTGGGCATTATGCTCACATGACTCCAGTCCTCCGTCAGCTTCACTGGCTTCCCATTGAAGCCCGGGCCCAATTCAAGTTGTTGGTTATGACCTATAAAGCCCTGAACGGCTTGGGTCCTGGCTACCTGAACAAGCGCTTACGTCCGTATATGCCCAACTGCCCCTTGAGATCTGCGGGAGAGTCCCTTCTCCGGGAACCCTCCATGAAAGAAATTAGGAGAGTAAGTACTCGGAGGAGGGCTTTCTCTGCGGTGGCACCCAACCTATGGAATTCACTCCCCAAAGAGGTCCGCCTGGCACCGTCATTACTGGTTTTTCGGCGCCAGGTAAATACCTTTTTATTTAAACATCATTTTACTTGTTAAAATATATGATCTGGCCAGGGCAACTTCTTCTTCCTTCTCTTTCCTCCTCCTATATTCTTTATTTACTTATTTTATACTGTTAATTTTAATTTTATGTTATTGTATCTCAGTGTATTTTTTGTATTTTTGTATTTATTGGTAATTTATTATGTTCTATTGTATTTCAATGTATCTTATTGTGTTGTAAGCCGCCCCGAGGCTTCGGCAAGGGGTGGCATAGAAATGTTATAATAATAATAATAATTTTTGTATTTATATGTTAATGTTTGCATTTATTTCATTTGGATATATTTAAAACATTTTGGGAAAAGATCTAAGCAGCAAGTCTGCATGCAAACACTTGCTCCTGCAGTAACTTTTTGTTGTTGCTGCTCTTGAAAAAAAATTCTGATACTCATCTGTGAAATTTAGAGGCAAATCTGCATATGTTCACAACCATGATAGGTAGCTGACATGATTTACACAGTCTGTGTTTTTGTATGCTCATGTGTTTTCATGGAATGATTAGAACTGTGTCTAAGAGTTCATTGGACTAATTGAACCTGGGTCAGGAAAGATGCTCCCCATCTGAACAAATGATTCTTCCACCAACAGGATCTCCATCTTGTCTGGATTAAGTTTCAGTTTATTGGCCCTTACGAAATCCATTATTGAGGCCAGACCGCAATTAAGAACATCTGTCATACCTGCATCAGATGAAAAAGAAAGGTAGAGCTGAGTGTCATCAGCATACCTATGACATCTTAGCCCACACTTTCTGACGCCCTTTCCCACTGGTTTCATGTAGATGTTGAAGAGCATGGGGATAAAACAGAGCCCTGTGGGATTCCATGGCACAGAACAATAATCCCTCCATTTCCTGCTTCATATTTCCAGTTCACCTTGAATACTGCTCATGTTCCATGTTCCAGTTGCATGTGCTCTGTGGCACCAGACTTTCTTTTTGCCTGTGTACATGTCAGCCACCAAGCTTCCAAACAGTTTTGATCTATTGTGTCATTAGCAACAGTACTCTTTGTACTTGTCCTTTGTTCTTCCTCAGTAGCTTGTGGAAAATCTGGTGGTCTTGTCTTGTGGCACTATCACTTGTTTCACTTTTTATTCTTTTAACCCTATTATAGGGTTTTCAAGGTAAGCTGATTCAGAACTGATTTACAATTGCTGCCTTCTGTACAGTACTAACCAGAGTTACCTTGATCATCACTGCCATTGTTCGTGAAAGATCCTTCATTAGAGTCACCTTCAGCTACCATTGCTGCCCAGTAGGTGCCCAGAAGTTTCTCCACACCAAACTCAATTAGAGATACTCCTTCTCTTCTGTTGATATGACCATTCTTCCTCAAGAGGATGAGTGCATTTTAGTCATGTGTCTCCACATTGACCATTCCACTTTGGGTGATCATGCTACTACAGGCTGATCTCCTGGCAGGATTGCTCACAGCTTCTCTGACTGTCTCAACACCTGCACCACATTTAGGTGTGCATCCCGGGATGGTGTCATCTTTATTATGATATTGAAATCCTGCCTTTTTTCCTCTTGCAAGGATCCTGAGATAATTCGTGGAATCCTCCTTCTCTCTATTTAATCTTCACAACAGTATGTTAGGCTGTAGATTAGGCTTCTTGCTTCCTTGGAATAACCTACTCCTCTTTACCAGATCAGAATGTAACATTAATATGGGTGCCAGATATAATTAGGCTGGACCAAAGCAAGACCTCATTCTTTAGTTCCATTATCCAGTATATTAAGGAAGTGCTGTGCACCTGAAATGGACATACAGCTGGGAAATATTGAAACTATCCTTTCAGAGGTTGGATATGGGTGGCAGTCATTGACTTAAACAATCCTTTGTCTCATACCATCCTCGTTCCTGCATTCCCCATCCATGCGCATGCCACCTTGGTCTTATCAAGATCAATTATAATGAAGTAGTGGCCTACTTTAGTCCTTTGACCACTCTCTTTAGCTGTGCCGCTGTAGGTACTGTACAATCATGTGGTGGACAGACTGAGGTCAAATAATGTATTTCTGCCAGTGCTACCAATACAAATACATTTTCTCATGAGTCGCGTTACTTGTACTTAGTGCTTTTCAGCCAATATGACCAATGACCACTTCAGCACAGTCTAGCTATGTTTTTAATCTACCAAATTAAACATCAGTACTTTATCTACTTTCCATTTTGTCCATTCATATGTCTATTTCTAATATTAGCATAATGTCTTCACAAAATTCATGGTTTCATTTTCATAATTAACTGTGTTTTTACAGAAAAATAATCCTTTAGTACGAGATTAAGAAGAACTTGATTTTCTTTCTTAATTAACAATTTTGATGGTAGAATTTGGTACAGTGTAAAGAGATAAGATATATGTTGCAGTTTAAATATATCCACTGAAGTTGATCACATTATTACTATTGGAATGAATTAATGAATGAATAAATCAGTAAAATAATACATAATCAAAATGAATGTTTAACATCCAAGGCCAGTGTGATGAAATAAAAATCTAAATAGAATATGCATTTCTTTGAAGTTGAATTATTTCACCCTTCTAAATAGTGCAAGTTCATTTCCAGAGATCCTTTTAATCAGAAACTGATTTGCACTGCTACAGATTGTCTTTATATTAAACCTTATGTGATGTTGTACATTTCCTTATATTGAATCAAAATTAATTTAAAAGTATATGTTGCCTGGGGTGCATGACTAAGTTGTAAAACTCTTTGCTTCCCCTTCCACTGCCACATTTATTGGATGTGTATTTAGGACTTATAGGGGCATGAATGTTCTATGTTCAACAATGAATGTGGAAATGATTCATCTCAGAACCATGTCGGCACATCCCAGTCTTTCCCAGAGATAATACATACCCGAATACTAAATGTCAAGATCCACAGCACCCCTTCAAAAATAAAAACCAATCCTCCTAGAGGATGCACAGACACATGCAAATGGCAGCACTTTGTTTCTCACTGTTTGTGCCACAGTGAGAAACACTGTTTTTGCCACATGATTAAGTAAAACTATTGATGACCAAATCTTCATCAAGCACAAGAGCAGAGGATGAAAGATTGTGAATGGGAAGCACCCCAGTTGTGTGACTGGAGCAAGTTCAACTAAAACATCAACTTCTTGGAAATATATTACTTTTACTTATTTAAATAGCCACAATATTTTAAAAAATCTTGCTCAAAACACTTGAAAATTATTGTTCTCTCTCACTGGGGCATTTTTGTTTGCTTTCCATTCTGTAGTTGTAAGCAGGAACCATAGAGCCTGATCCTACAGTATTTCCCTCCCTCCCTCACTCTGTTCAACCTGAAAAAGTTCCAAGGATCTAAAATATCAGGATCCTTCTGCAAGAGAGTGAATCTGAATAGGGAAAAGGCCTAGAAGGCAAGGTTCCTGGATGGCTGGGTGGTTTGCGATCTGTTCCAGTGGATCTGAAACAGGTGTTCAGTTTATCAAAGCAGGCAGAAGAATCCTGAAATTGGCGAGCTCCGGGACAGGCATTGGTTTTGAGTGATGGACTCAGTGAGTTAGTGGTGTGTATGGTAATGAGAAAGAAGGCAGGGGAGAGAGTGATGAGTGGTGTGTGTTTGGGAGTGAATTGTATGTGCCTGTTTTTGTGTATGTGTAAGTATACATGCACGTGTGTGTGTGTGTGTGTGCGCACATGTATGCAGGCCCTACCACTCCAGCACAAATCTGTTGCAGCCCTCAGGGCCAAAGAGACTCTGTATCCTATTCAATAGAATAGTAACAAAATGGTATAATCTTCAGATTCCAGTATCGTAACTGTCAGGCACAATAGTGTGTAGATAATAAATACCTTATCATAGAGTATTACCTCTGAATTAGATACCTAATTCTGTGTAAATTGAGTGGGAATAACTTTCATGGCTGCATTGGCCCTGAATCCACTGCCTTCCATTGCCTTCAGAAGTATAAATCCTGATGGATTCCCATTGCTTTTGCTGGGAAACAAGGCACATGAGTAGTGTGATTCTGCTTGGGAAAATGAGTTCTGAAAAGAAAAAGAAAAAAAAGTGTGTCCCCACATAACCTGCAGAATCACTCAGGCCACAAAAGTTGTTTAGGGGAGCACAATTTTTCCCAAAAATGCAGTGCATGCTTCTTGCTTGGAAGTGTGGCAGTGGTGCATAACTAAGCAAGGTTTGCAGAGTTCATGCATGTTGTCCATCCCAATATAAATAGGTATGCAGGCAACACTTCTCACAATGTAGTTGGTACATCTTTCACTGAGTTCTTTTGTTCACATGCAGTGCAGTACATGCTTTTTTTTACTATGGTTGGGACCTAGACATTACTCCTAATTGAATTCTAATCTTGAGCACTGCTGTGAGAGCAATATAAATACCATATAATTCATCAAAACTTACAATTTTTGAGAGGGATATACTGAAAGCAACCTGTACTTCTCTCCTTTGCTACTTCTTAGATTGCTTAAAAAAAAAAAACAAACCAGCATGATTTAAAGTTGAAGTAGATGTGAAGCTTTTAATAATTATATATGTAATCCTTATAATTGTAACAGACTAGAAATGCAGACTCATTCTCTCTCTCTCTCTCTCTCTCTCTCTCTCTCTCTCTCTCTCTCCACACACACACACACACACACACACACACACACACAACATTAAAGAGTATTTTGTATGGCAGAAAGCTTAGTGTCAATTACATACAACTGCTCGGGGAGTTTAAGTATGCCTTTGCAGTACAACTGTCACTCCATTCCTGAAATATATGTACTTATAGCCTTATAACTGTAGCTTAATGAGTCCTGAAACATGTTGTTACATTGGATATTTGTACTCTTGGAACATTTATCAGATGATAAGATTTCTATGTATTATAGGATCTTTTTAAAGTAAAATGGATACTCATAAAAGATGATACACTGTGAGAGGGGAGAGCATTCTGGAATAGCAAGCACATGTCTCTGGGAGTGCCTGGACTTGCTCTGCCATGTTTTTCATTTCTGTCTCATGGGAATTGTAGAATTAATTGTTTGGCTTACTGATGATTTAGAAAATGAACACACCTTGTAGGGTTGTCCCATCAAGTCTTTCTACTCATAAGTTGCCTCTCACAGTTCAACATTCTTATTTATTTGATTTTTATCCCACCCTCTTAGCCACAACGGTCTCCAATAAGGCTTACCTACAGGGTATACTTATATATAATAAAAACTTAGCTGTTTGGTGAGTCTTGAGGTGCTTTCAGACAGGTAGTACCAAGTGGTGCCATCCAATGAGGCAATATCCACCCATACTGTCTTTTCCTTCTGAGGGGATTCTTTCCACTAAGGAAAAAGGATATCACAATGTAGTATTTTCAAACCCCATAAGAATCATTCAACCCCCAAAAAATCTGTGTTTGAGACGTGATTACAGGATAAAAGCTGCATCTGAAAGCATCTTAAAAGTGATAAGATTGGACCCAGCTCTGTAATGCCTACTTCTGTCCATTTACTGCATCAATGGCCAAATCACACATCCATAGACTTATTTGCGTCACAACATTTGCATTTAAAAAACTGAATGAGGAAGAGAGAGGATAGTATCCTATTGCTCCTTTTGTTTGAAGTCTATAACTCCTCTTTTCTTGGAATGAAAAATGCATCCCTGATCTGAAGGGACAACCAGGGCCAAAACTTCTTTATCTCAGTTATTTTCCAGTAGATTCAAACATTAAGGAACTTTACCTGAAATTAGAAAGTAATTCTTTCCTGCTAGTTGTTAATAGGGAGTGTTGGGCAGTATTAATGTTTATAATGGAAGTCCATTGTGATTATGCAGTACATAATTTCTGTTATAAATTGAAAGTTACTTGCTACTTCACAGCAACACCAACCACATTGGATGTCATTCAGTGTAGATGGTGAAAAGCCTATAACCAGTAAGGATAGATGGCTATCCAGACATCACCTGTAAACAATGAGGACTAATTGGATGCCTTTGCATAGTGATCTGTGAATCTGAGCACAGTTACTGAAAGCAGCCTCAAAGGGAAAAACCAGCAGTCTGCACTAAAACAAGTTGCTAATAGCTGAAAAAGCCAGAATAGCCTTTGTCTTGCTCACCTGGTCTGCACATAGATGGGGTCTATCTTTACCTTCCTGTTTTAAAAGTCAGAATCTGTCCAAAACATTATACAAATAGAATGGAGTAGGTTGGGGTGAGGTGGTGGTAAGGAATCCTGTAAGCATAAATATTAGGCCACTTTTTCAGACCTTGAAGTATGATACCAGGTATGTTTAACCACTGCAATTTAATTCTCCAAAACTGTTTTTTGGGACCCAAAATATTCTCTTCCCCAAACTGGGTCTTCCTAATGCAGTTTTCTTTGAAATCAAACCAAGTACAAAACTGGTACCAAATTTACCAGCTGATTAACTGACTAGACAACTTTTATCATTTTGCTGAGTACATGTGTTAGTCCATTATATTTCTTATTTTACAATCTTCTCCCTAAGTAATACATGATAACTCAATTATTACATTTGAACAAGTGGTCAATAATGACAGATATTTTAACCAATTAATTTACCTGTGGTTTATAATTGATCAGTTCTCTGAAGAACTCTAAGAAAATCATTAAAAGTTATCTGTAATTCCACCATCATCCCATTTCTGTGTTTGCAATATAGTTTCTGGGACATTATAGATATTTTCATTAAAATTCAATAACAGGAGCAAGAGAGAAAGACAGATTCAGGGATTCTAGCTAGTTTTCCAGGGCTTTTCACTGGAGTGTGTTTGAGTGCTGATAAGGCCTTGACTATATTAAATAGACAAAGACAAAGCAGGAGTAAAATTTATTGTTTTTCCTTTCAGCCACTGGAGGACAATTCTTTGCATTTGTTAGCCAAAAAAGTGGTCCAGATTTTATCTCTTCTGAACATATTAAAGTTCACATTTGCAAGCTGTGCATCTTAGAATGTTCATTTACGAAAACAAACAATGACATGATTTGTATCTGGTTTTTACCCTCTGTTGTTTATAAACTCTTTAGAGGCTTGTTCTTGCCGATTACAGCTGTTTGATGAGGTCAGAGCAGAGCCAGAAGGCTATATAAGTTAATTTAATAGGATATAGAAGGCAATGAAATCCATATGAGAATTCAGTATAATTTAGCAGCTTTATGTTGCTTACCCAAAGGGAAAAAAGAGTCATACCAGCTGGCACTGATGGAGGTTGCAGTCCAATACCTCTGGAGGGCACCAGGTTGGGAAAAGCTTTCTTTTGAGTTTGCTCCCAACTCACTTTTCCACTTGCCTGAGCTTTGCTTTGATATTAAATTCAGCTGCACACATAGCATGACAATTTAACACATCCTGTTTCCTCTACTGTCCTTTTGAGACTATAAATTAAAGTTTTCTGAAAGCTATTTCTGAATTTATTTGCTGCATATCTATACTGCCCAATAGCCAAAGCTATTGTCTGGGTGGTTCACAGAATAATGGCATAAATATAATAGAACAACATAATCAGATTAAGATGGCCACAAAATAACACCAAAGTAAAATCAAGTAAGTCGTTTTAAAAAATGAGATACTTTTAAAACCTCTAATCAGTTTTCATGAGAAAATACACACATACACATATCATGTGGGGGAGCAGTTGGAGAGAGGCCTCAGGAGATGGCCTATAAGCCTACATAGATACATAAAAGGAGACATCTCTACATGTAACCTGGACCTAGACTATTTAGGGCTATCCTAAAAATTGCTTCCACATTTTCTCAATCAACCTCATTCAATTTCATGGAAAAGAAATGCTTTTAAAAATTAACTCAAAGGAGAAGAACATTTGAAGAATTTCTCGTTAGGTTTTGTTTGATGCTTATGGGGTGGCTAGGACACATGTATGCATGTCCTTTTTTCACTGTACAATAATCTTTCTAGCAGCTTTAGCTTGATTCTCTTGTATTCTCTCTGTGATGTGAAAACATATGGGAGGACATCATGAGGCCGCTCTTTCCACAGGGCTTTTTCACCTTAGGAAATTCAGGCAACCTTGAATGCTGCAAAGTAATGAAGAGTTATATGATGGAAGAATAAAGCATACTCTGCACTTTTGGCCACTGTGCACTCCAAAACACCACCAAACTATTTTCAAAAGAAATTATAAATTGTTCTGAGGAAAAGGAAAAAATGAAAGCCTCTTTCAAGAAATAAAACGTATTTGCTCCCTTTGCTGTTTGCTCTGACAACTTAAAAGCAAGCAAGCAAACAAACAAAAGCTAATGGCTTCTGGGGAAATATTGGAAATGGTATCTACAAGTACGGAATCCACAAGCATGGTGGTGAATTTCAAGAGGCAATTGTACTCAGCTCTAGTTTAAACATTAATACCAGAACTTTGAATTGGACCTGGAAATGGACTGGAAGCCAGTGCCAAGCACTGCTTTAATCATACTATCTCACTGACTCCCAGTGAACAGTCTGTGTTCCTTTCTTGCTACCTAATTGCTAAAATTCTGAATCTCTCATCAGCCAGAGTCATGTACAATACATAGAGACAGTACAACCAGGTGTTTACCAGAGCATGGATAACTGTAGCAAGGCTTTCTCTCTCCCAGTGACATCATTTCTGGCATATTAAGTTAAGCTAATAAAAGGTTTTCTTAGCCACAGGGGCCACTTGTGTATCCAGTGATGATACTGCATTCAAGAACACCCCAAACTACAAATGTGATTCCTTTATGAGCAGTGCAATCTCTTCCAGAACAGAATAAATGCTGTTCAGCTAGACAGACACTTCATCAAGTAGGAGAACTTTCACCTAGTTTGGAGAGACTCTCCATGTATTTGCCCTCATCCAGTCTATTACCATGCCAGGAACTTGTTCAGAATATTCTCTCATCACCTGGTCAAGATGAAAATGAGTGGTACAGCTGTCTGTCTGCCATCCAGCCCAGAGTGGTAACATCTAGCCCCGTGGAACCTGTTCGCATAATTCTCATAGGGCTGAGCAATAATCCCTTGGCATCTGCTTCTTGAATCATCATGCAGTTTCTTCCAGTTGCTGTTGTGGCAACCCAATGGCTGCAAACAAGCAATCTGGATTGCATTCCACATCAATGAAATTGCTCTGCATATTGCTTTATGGAAGTATTTTTTACTTTTAAATTTCTATGTGCCCACTTTCATGGGAAAACTTAAACTAAACAGCAGCTGTAAATCAGAGTTATGGCTCCTTTCAGTTTAATATTCTGGCAATTGCATAAGCACTAATACTTAAGATAGGCAATTTTAACCTTTTTAGAGAGATTCATATGTTCTTTCGGAACAGCATTACACTGGGGAACATTGGTGAATATTTAAAGCCATATGAATACTAGTATTAAATACAGTATGTTTACTGACAGTGTGGAGCTTTAAATGCCGTGACACTGTCTGTCTGTACTAAAACATCACTCACTGCTTCTCTAGCTATGTTTCAACAGGCCATTAATTCAACTGTACTGAAATGCTATGACACCTCAGAAGTTAATTTTGATTAGGAGAAAACAGTGGCTAAATTTCATTAAAATGAGGCTAAAGGGTGGTATGTGATGGAATCTCTTTTTTGTTGTTTTCTAGTTATATCAGTAGAATTTGAAAAAAAAATCCAAAATAGATAAGTTTAAAGAAAGAGAAATAGATGGAACCAAATATAGATTGTGCATAAAAGAGCCTAGAATTAAATGGATAAAGAAATAATAAAATGACCTAATTTATTTCCTTTTCAGTGTAGCCATATCCCATTATTATTTAACGTGCAAGAAATTGCTAAATGAAATACAAATATTATATACAAATTCCACCCTTCACCTTGTTGGAACTCTACTGCAAATCAGTACCTAGATTTGGTTCCCTCTTTTTTTTAGTTCATTTTAATTATAAGGGAAGGATTTCTGTCTAAGAGTGATGCTTCAGCGGCACCATCCCTGTTTGCAGTGGAATCCAATCCGCAATTCAGGGTAGTTTCAGTCCAGATCTTCCACAGAGCCTTTGCTACACACAAAGTTGGCTGATGTGCCATTCAGCATCCCAGCAGCTCTTTCTCTTCACACTAGCAATGGCAAAGCATTGTGCGGATGCATTGCCGGATGCTCTCAACTGAAATAATTTGTGGGAATTTAGCAGATAATATATACAAGAGTCAAGGTAAGAGAGTGAGAGGGAGTGTGCAAGGGGGAATCTGCTGTTTTGAAGAATGGTGTTTAATGCCTTTCAAGCTGCATCTTCAGTCTCCTATTCTGATGCAGGAGTCTCTGAGCAATAAGTGGGAGGGGATGCTTTTGTACTTGGAATCAGAAGGTCCAGATTAAGTGTTTTCATTGTGATTAGCAGTACAGCATTTATGATACAATAATACGCTGGTCAAAGCACAGATATGTATCCTTCACTATTTACCTGCTCTCAAGTTAATTGTACTACATAAAGAATTAAAGGCCAGCAGCCCCAGGCTGCAAAGGTGCTTTGAGCATATCTGTGCTTGCTGCTTTTGAAGTCTCCTTGCAGCCCATTTGGTTGAATTCTCTGGAGGGGGGCATTTGATGCACGCTTATCCCTGCTGGAATCTCTTCTTTTCTGTAATCCTTCAGGGACAATCAGATTTTGGCAATAACAAGCCATTTCACAATCCTGAATCTTTTACTGAACTGGAAGATGCTATTTTGAGAAAATTCTTTTGAAGCATTTTGATGTATGAGACTATAGCTTGCAATTAACTTCTGTATTAGGTTTTATATGCAACATGTCTTTTTCAGGCGAGATTACATTTTGGATCTCAGTTTTACTGTAAAGAATTTCCAAACCAGGCATTAAAATCTGTGGTGTTTATTGACTTCTTTCTTGACACTGTAATCCATTTATGTATTAGCCACTCCAGCTGAGGATTAATGTTATCATAATACACTGTACTGCAAAGAACAGGGAGAATAAAAATATTTAGGCTGCTATTACATATTTGAATGCTGAATACACTGAATAATCAACAGAGCTGCATTGTTGATAACTTGTGCTGCCTCTAATTTTAATGTGTCCTATATAATGTATAATATATAATTGCCTTTTATAATAGAGTACTTTCTGTCAAACAGAGATTAATGCCCAGTACGAAGAAATATTAGAAAATATAATGCTATAATCATAATACTATAGGTAGTCTATTGAAAGTTTCCTGATGTTCTAGATTCTAGCATCACTTTTAAAAGAATAATTTCAACCTCCATCTTTCTGTGGATCGATTGACATTGTAATCAGTAAGTTTTCCTCCAATTTTCTTTGAATGTCATTGTTGATGGAGTCTATGCCTTGTTAACTATCTTTTCTATTCTAGAAAATAAACAAAAATCCAATCTTTATATGAATCTCTGATATGTCTCCCTGGTTAAATTAAAATTTATGTTATAAGAGTTTTGCATTTTGAAAGACATGTTGACTAGTACTATTAATGGCATAAACTTGTGTTAATTTATCTGTTTTTACATCCCTTTTGCTAGTAATACAAATACTAGCAAAGACAGAATGGGAAGGCATGGCATGTTTTAAGATAGAACTTGCTTGTAGAATTGCACATTAATAATTTCAGTGGCCTTTCTATATCATAGAAACAATGAAGAGCTCTTCAGAAAGATGGAGCGATGTAATTATCAGGTGCATATGTTCATTAATCCTTCCTAGCTAGCAAAGCTTCTAGTTCTTTTGTGCCCCATCAGTAAAACTATAAATATCTTAATTGTGTCAACCAAGAAGTCACACTCAGTGGTGTTTCTTTTTGTTCAATTTCATGCACTGTTGCTTTGGTTTTGTGAAACCAGTCTTTGCATATCTTTTTTCATGACAAGCATTGTCCTTTTTCTTGTAAAAGTTCCAAACCTGAAACTGTTAGATCAAGTATTACATAGTTTAAATTGCATACAGTCATACTGAGACCAGTGGGATCAAAATAGTCACAGTGTTAGAATATCTGGTCATTAAGCAATGCCCACTTCCTGTTAGAAATTAAAATGATAGTTTTGGGGAGTTGTGCTATGATCTTTTGGCAAACTAGTTTTATGTAAGAATAATGCTTTTGTAAATGTTTGGATGTGCCAGATTTAAAATTACCAGAAATCCTACATTACCTTCTAAATATCACCTGATGCTTAAGATAACAAGTCAATAGCTTCATGTTTATTTTCTGGTTTTTAAAAATAAGGAATCCTTTTTAACTGTTCTTACTACTTCTGCTGTAAAGCTGTTCATGAGAATGATGTCATCTAAAATGCGTTCTGTGTTTTAGTTATTTTTTTAGTGGAAACCTAGTGTGGTGAGCTGATGAATTCTTCATACCTGAAATGTATTCTCCTCCTTTATGTCATTCACCTTGCTTCCTTGTGTAGCTCTCAAAGTATGTATAGCTACTAATACTAATTGGAACTTCAGTGAAATGTTTCCTTTTTACTTCAAAAAAAGCCCCTTGAAGCTTACAAACTATCATTCATCTTGCAAAGCTGCAGTCAGGAAAATAAAAGATCATACAGGAAGAGAAATGGTTTGCAATTGACAGTAATTTTAAACTATTTTAGCAACATTGGAGCAACTGAAGGCCACTATTCTGCTGTCTCTATTTAGCCGTTTTGTTTAAGCAGAGTTAACTAAAAGACCTGGTGTCCAAGGAACAAGAAAGAACAGCTGCAAATTGAGATACATACAGCCTGTTTAGATGGTCAATGTGTCTCCAAAAAATGTTTTGCCCTCAGATATTCATTCAGAGAATGTCTCCTATGAAGCAGGATTTGTGTAGGTACAGGCTCAGTTTCCCAGTAGGGTTCCAGTAACTGCCATGATACATCTTTTCAGCTGTCATCCCCACAGGAGTCACCTCAGGAGAAAATGATTGTGCAAATGGAAGGTCTCTGCAATATTTTCTGCATGTGAATGTGTTGTTAGAAAGAATTTATGGAAGTCAAAATTGAAGCTGGATAACCCACACCAAAAAGTGTTAAAATAGTAAAAGGGAAGAAATATTTCAAGGAAAAGTCATAGTGTATTGTTTCTTCTCAAAAAGTATTGAAATAAATCCAAGGTCTGGGTTGTAGTCCTTGCTCAGCTATGGAGCCAACAGCGTGAATTTGGGCCAGTCACAGACTCCCAGCCCAACCTACCTCATAGAGTTGTTGTGGGGATAAGATTGAAAACAGGAGGAGGAGAATTATGTAAGCCATTTTTAGTTCTTTAGAAAACAGGTGGGATATAAATCTGATAATAAATGAATAATGAATAAAACTTGCATCCAGTTTTGTTCTTTCCTGACCCCACTATATATTGTCTATTTTAAAATGTCTTTGAACTAACTTTAAAAACTAGAAACACAAAGCCCACCAAGACCAAGCTGTGGCTGTGCCATCAAAAAGCAAAAATAACAGCAATATAGGTATTTCTTAAGTGGAGCCAGCTTGAGCCCCTTCTGACTCACTCTGATTCTATGTTTCTAATACATGTTTTGTTATGGTATGCATTATTTCCTGCCCCTCATCTGAAGAAATCAGAAGACATTTTAGCCACAGTTCTAGGAGAAAAGCTGGCAAGCTGATGCAAACATGATGGCAAACCATAATTTGATCCTATTTTTCATCCCCACTCTTTTTTCAAGTTCTGCTTTAATTAGTTATTTCCTGGTTTGAACAAACCATTATTCTTACATCTAACCTCCCCTTCCCCCACTTTTTACATGCCATCCAAACTAGGATTGCAATCTACCTTCGAACTGGCTTGTGTCCCTGTTCTTAAAAGAAAGTAAAAACCCTTTTTGCTAGTTTATATATAACAGTAGATGATCTATCGAATCAGGCAATGAGGTATACGAGAAGAGAGGGAATTAGTATACAAGTACAGGGCTTGTTCCTGTAGCACCATCCATGATCTGATATTACACCTGCACTGAACTATTGACAGAGAGCATTCAAGGTGCAGGATTCATACTAGAGAATGTGAATCTGGGTTTTTCTATTTCCAAACCCATGCCTTGAGGCAGCACACTTTAATGGTCCACACTGACTAACTTCTAGAGGTTAGAAAGAAAGACATTTGAGAATATTTGTCTTTTTGGAAATTTCAGTTGAAGTCTCTGAATTAGCCCATGGCTAATGGGGCTGCATACAAGGGAAATAAATTAATAAATAGTTTTGCAGATTGTCAGAAGTATATTGTAAATTGGCGCAAAGAAATAATTATTATGCAGGAACTAAACTGTCTGATTGGACTTGTTAGTGATAAAAGTTACGTCAAAAGTTATGTCCAGTCAATGCAGTCCTATGCATCTCTATTCAGATGTTAGCCCTATGAGAAAGCATGGCCCCATGTCTAGGAAAGGGTGCATAGGATTACATTACATTTACATCCAGTTGCGCTCTGAAAAAGTCAAGCAGAAGAACAACTCTCAGTTAAATAATGTTGCTATTCTTAGATACTGTTTTCAAAATAACTGTACAAATATCAAACAAGAAAACTTTGCAAACATTCATCTTTGAAACATATTACAGTTTTCTACATCAGTATAAGGAAAAATGTATACATCCATTTGAACATAATGCTTATGTCTGGTTTTCCACATGTAAAAGGTGTTGGATGACTACAGGCTACATGTGTCTTCTAAATATACATGTAAAATACACAGCTGTATACTTTTCCTATGGTGGAATCCGTCCTACAATACAAGAGTATAAAATTTGCCCTTTATGACATATTTCGTACAACTTCTTGGATGTAGCTATGTTTAGATGCACAAATGCTAGCTATCTAACAATAAAATGTATGTATTTTCAGCTTTTGTCTGCAGGAAGCAGAGAAGACCAATCTGACAATGCACTAGATAAAAGTTCTACCCCATTCTGAATACTTCAATTTTAGTAATTGCACATAGTCAGGACTGCAATTTTATAGCTCTCACAAAATGCAGTGCCTTCCATCACAAATGATGAGAACAGAACTTCAAAAGGACTTTTG
The DNA here is from genome assembly GCF_004798865.1 of Varanus komodoensis. Classification (NCBI taxonomy): domain Eukaryota; kingdom Metazoa; phylum Chordata; class Lepidosauria; order Squamata; family Varanidae; genus Varanus; species Varanus komodoensis. The sequence continues at coordinate 5,350,069 of NW_025335941.1, read as the reverse complement.
TTGCACTTGGTTGCAGATATCCTTACTTTGAATACGGATTGGGATTTGAATCCAATTTATTTGAATCAAGAGCAATAATTGTTTGAATTTTGTTATCTTTCTTCACATGGCAAATATTTATAGCTATCTCTGTTCAGAAACAAATGAAGTTGTTTTGGCAAGCTTGGTGAAGCTGTTTTGGCGGGATTTCAGTCAGGTGTTTACTAGAAGTAGTGCATCAATTGGATTTTGGGTGAAGATGCCAAGTTATGATAAACCTATCGATTATAACCTTACTTCTCTGCTAAATGAACCATCCATTTAACCTGGCCAAGTCTTCTGAGCAACATATTATAGCTATAGAAATTAAAACAGGAAAGGACTCATGCCTTTGTTGATGTATTTTGCTGTTTCAGTTGTCAGCAAAGCACACTATACTACAGATAGTTGAAAAGTCTGGCATCCATAAATCATTGTTATTTCTAACCCAATATTTGGTGGATTTACACATCTGTTTATGACCATGGCAATTATCACGTGTTGCTAATGTGGTTGAGATGTTTATTTTCATGTGCGAGTAAACACAGAGATGTTTGCTAATAGGTGTGAGCAATTCCAATTAATGGGCATAAAAGTGCTATTACTGGAAATTATTAATGTGAAATTATTTTTCTGGATCTACTGAATTGAATGAAAACTAGTTTAAGTGCAAGCATTTCATAAAAATGGATAAGACTATAAACATTATCTTTTAAAAAGTCCTATTCTTATATCAGATATGTACAAGTTATTAAGGTTTTTTTCTACGAATTTTAGTTTTTTGACAATCAGTTTCATTAAGATATCTCAAAACTTTGTCAGAGAAGTGATGATAGCCAGTTACAATCTGTTGTTCAATGGCAAAATTATAAAAATAACTGGCATTATGGAATTTGTGGGTTTCTTTTTGTATTTGGCAACTGTAATGTGGCATTACTTTATCCCCCCCCCAAAAGAATCTGTCATCAATTTTGTATCAAACTATGTTATTCATAGTAAGAGCATGTGTAAAAATGCACATGTTGTAACTCATTAAGAACTTGCACTGATTGATATTTTGTTGCCCACTAAATATTGCTTCTAGATTTTAAACATATCAGTAAAATATACATATCTCACAGAGTTCAATCATTCTCTGGTTGTAAGACAGATAAGAAAATTCACTTATGGCCAATTTGTTCAGCTCTTAATCTATTCTCTCTCTCATTCTCTCTCTCTCTCTTTCTTTGTTTCTTTGAATTTCATTTTTGTTCTCTTTGTAGTTAAATTAGACAAATGCAAACAAAATATATGATAGCAGAACTATGGAATTAATTCCAGCCCTGCATGATGGGCTATGTAAGATAAGGATGTTAACCAGCCTCTCGCTCTGTGGTTTGGCTATTGACATTCATTGAGTACACATCTTCTCTCCTTTGGTTCATCAGAAGCAAACTACTGAGAAAATTCTGCTAGCCTCAGCATACCTTTAATGAAGATTAATGGGAGCTAAAGCAAAGCATAGCTAGCTGTGTCCACCCTTGACTAATTGCTTACTTTAGTGGTTTCAGTGGTTCTTTTGATATATGTATTATGGCCATTTACACAATCCTATATTAATTTGGATCATTACATTATTGATGGATATTGATGGTTATGCTACTCTGTATGTTTTCTATAAGCATAAGCACATTGCATGTTTTTCCTGATTCCTTTAAAGTGTTAAGTGACTAAGGGGAAATGTAAGAAAATCCCTCCAATCCATAAACTCACAACATTCAAGTCATACTGATTTGTTTTGTGGATCATAGTATATTGAAACAGTCACAGGAAATGCCCTTGTCGAGAATACCATAGCTTGATGCAATTGTTAAAATACTGTGTAGGATTTCATGTGTTGCCAAGACCCATTCACCAATAAAATTACAGAAAGTACATTCTTACATGTCTACGCAAATTAAGCCCCAGAGAGTGCAGTGTGACTGACTGCCTAGTAAAGGTATAATCAACCACAAAGGGTGCAGAGACAAATGACCTTCTTCTAGTTCTCCATGGGACAAATTATCTGAAGGAGATTGTCATGCTCCCAATGCTAGAAGGTGGAGAGCCATGCTTCCGCATCTGCTAGATACAGTGGGAGGATAGTGTTTGGCCTCTCGCTCAGATCTTTGGACGTTCACTGATTTCTTACAGACATCAATACTTTGTATACGCTGAGGGCTAGCAGAATACAAACTGAGAAAGACTATAGAGACAAGCAAACAGGAAAAGGAACCAAAATTTTAGCTTTAAAAAATACTCTATGTCAAATGGTTAGGCTGTCAAAAGTACTAAACTCAATTTATCACCTGCTATTTACTGAAAGTTGTTGCATATTTGAGCATGCAGACAAGTGTATTTTAGCTGATAGTTTGCTTGTTTTCAAACAGACACTTTGGCAGTCCTTTAATACTAAGTGTACTGCTTATTGCAGTGTACTTTGCATTAAGGTGTGTTTTAATTTGATAAGTTTGGATTGACATAGGGACATATGAAGCTGCCAAATACGGGTGCATCAAATCCAGTATTGTCTACCCTAACTGCTAGTGATTCTCTGAAATGTCAAGTCAAGATCTTTTTCAGATTGATATCTGGAATCCTGTGAACCAGAACTCAAATACTTTGGCCACCTAATGAGAAGGAAGGACTCCCTGGAGAAGAGCATAATGCTGGGAACAATAGATGGCAAAAGAAGAAGGGGATGGCAGAGAATGAGGTGGCTAGATGGAGTCACTGAAGCAGTTGGTGTGAGCTTGAGTGGATTCCAGGGGATGGTGGAGGATAGGAAAGCCTGGAGGAATGTTGTCCATGGGGTTGCGATGGGTTGGACACAACTTCGCGACTAACAACAACAACAGCATTTTCAGTTAGGGACTGCGGGTGGTGCAGTGGTTCAAACTGCTGAGCTGGTTGATCAAAAGGTCGACAGTTCAAATCCGCAGGGTGGGGTGAGCCCCAGTGCTTTGTCCCAGCTCCTGCCAACCTTGCAGTTTAAAAGCATATAAATGCAAGTAGATAAATACGTACCACTTCTGTGGCAAGGTAACAGCGGTTACCTCAATGTTTACTCATGCTGGCCACATGGCCATGGAAACTGTCTGTGGACAAACACTGCTCCCTCGGCTGGGAAACAGAGATGAGCACCATCCCCAAAAGTCAGACATGACTAGTCTTTAATGTCAAAGGGAAACTTTTACCTTATTTTCAGTTAATTTGGGGGCTTTTGAAAATACATTTCAGAATTATGGCATGTTCTGTTTTCAGCAGTGTTTTGTTTGCCTACTTTTTCTTCTCAAGTAGGTTACTGATACAAATCAGCATATTGATTAAATCACAGTGCAAAAGAGAATGTTGATAAGATTGCACAATTGCATTTTAAACTGTTATGTAATAAATGTACTTATGCAATGATATGCCTCAGTAGCCTGTAAGGAAAGAAAAAACTGAAATTGGTGACAAAGTGCATGCTCTTTTTAAAGGAAGAAAGTTGAATTATTAATGCATTGATATCCTTCCAGAAACAAGATTATATAATCTTGAATGCCATATGCAGGGATGCATTCAGATATGCCCATAAAGCATACATTGCATCATTGAGCTGTGGCCTTTGCTTCCTGTTATCAAGCTTTCTGGTCAGTCTCCTCTTCCCTTTCTGAAATTTGCATTTCCTCCTTCCCACTCTGTGCATGTTTCAGATACGATCACAGTTCCTTTTGAGAAAAACTACTGAATTGATGGAGGGCTATAGCATAAATGACTTATTAGAAGATTATCCCAAAGAATGTTTTATCTCTTGAGAGATGTTGAATTATTAGCAAGCAGTGTAAACTTTGTATGCTTTCTACCAAAGTTCCCCCACAGAAGAATTTCCATTCTCTACCATTTCCAGCTCATGGGTAATGGAAGAAGTTCCCCATCTGTTAACTCAAAATGTTGCATTTATTACCTCAAATACTTCATTTGTTTTTGTTGCAATCGTCTTTGTTCCTCTGAGAAGACAGATAAAACTCCTTTTCACTTTCAAAAGCAGTGCTAGCTCTAGCTGAAGAACTGCAGGAGTTGCTACCTACTATTTCTCTGAGCTGAGTTTTTGCTTCCCTTCTGCACTAACAGAAGAATATACTAATTGGCTCAGGATGCCTATTCAAACATTTTTCCAATGGAATGTATACTCTAGACAGGCATTTTGCACAGGCATCTGTCCTGGCCCTCCAGAAATCTCAGCTGCCCTAGACCTAAATCATCTATTTTGGTTGTTGTTGATTTGTCCTTTTCAAAAGAAATAAAATGGATGGTGTTGGTGTGACTGCAGAATGGAAATAATTATCGTAATGTATTAAATATGGTATGTTACTCTGAGTATATATTTAAAAGGGGTGATTGGACCAAAACACATACCTCCAATTCCATTTTCTGTTAATTGTGAAATAATTTAATTAATATTGGAAATACTGTCTGTGAGAATTCAAACAGAATTAGCTTGTAATAAAGAAAAGATGCTCTCACCTGGAAAGACACAATAAGAAAAAAAACTTACTAAGACTACAATCTTTTGAATATTTTGAAGGCTACATGTAATTGACTGTCATTGTGTTAATGCCAAAGCATGTGTATGGAACTCTTGTATCACAATGGGGCTTACACTTCCTAACATGAGCTGAACTTTTCCCCAGATAGTGGAACACAGACGGAGTGCGGTTGTCAAACCTTTCTGTACCTGTTGTTTGTCTAAATGTTTTAATTCTAGAGGTATCTTATTCAGGGTCTTGCAACTAATCCCAGTTTTGGGATACAGTTTAAAACGACAGAGGTCATAGTCACTGTATTTATCATCTGCATTTTCTACAATGCACTGTGATCACAAAACAAAGAAATGCAATTACCATAATTATAGTACAACATTAGCTCAATTACAGTTCATTTAGAACATATAAAATTTTTAACAAGCACAAGACATACCAGTAGGTAAGTTAACAACATCTCATAATAGCTACATATACTCATATTAAACTATTCACTAAACAGTTTGTGTTAAGAGACCTTACAATAAGATACAGTAAGATCCACAACAAACTCACATTTAGAAAAGCAAAAAGGAAAAAAAAAAAAAAATACAAGTCCCTTCAACCTCCCTCCCCCCACCCAAACAAGAGAAAAACCCTTCTCCTTTTACCAGGGTCCCCATCCTCATGGCAACTCTTTTCCTGGCTGCATACTTGAACATGCTACAGAAAAGGGACAACGATGACCAAAGTAGCCAAACAGAGAAGTTGCTATTTTAGGAAAGAAGAAAGAGACAGAAGAACACATCAGAGAAAGGGATTTATTTTGTATTGCATGCTGTAAAGTGTATGCAAGTTCAAGATTATCATTTCATGTTAAAAGTTTCTGGTGATCTGAACCAAGTACTGGGGTTTGCATCCTGACAGAATTATAACACACCAGTCTAGTGCTAAAAGGCCATTTTAAAATTGTGTTACATGTGTGTAAATAGAAGTGTGTTCATAAGGTTTTGAGTTTCTGTTGCTAAAATATGGAACCAAGGGAACTGTGTATCAAATAGTAATGCCAAAAGAATTTAAATGCAGCCTTATTTATTAAATGTCTTCACGCACTGCTATTTTATTACGTTAGAATGTCACCAGCAAGGGGAGAAGCAGATAAGTGCTTTACTAATATCAGAGAAAGGACATTTATTTTTGGAAAGTGCCTCAGTAACAGTATACTGCTTTATTTGTAAAGTGGCTTAAAGCTGATGAATTCTTCCTCTCCATCAAGCTGTTTAGGGTGAGTGCTGACAAAATCTAAGTACACATTCTCTGTGATACCAGAAAAGGATAATCAATGATGCTGAAAAACTGTGAGTGTATCCCTTCATTAAATATCTTAAGAAGTGATTCTTGAAGATAAACGATAGGCTTACAGGGGTCTGTGTTTCCCCATTATATTGCTATTCTAGTCCCAATACATGCCATCAGCGTTTCTTTCAAGAATACCAGAAAAGGCCATTCTTGATGGAATCATTCTGTCCCTTAACACCAGTATATTTTAACATCATTTATTTACGGTAATGCCTTGAAGGAATTCTCAGTAGCGAACTACTGAAAATGAAAAGCTCCATCTTCTAAATACATAAAGGACTAGCTGGTTTGATGCCAAAGAAGTTCAATTGTTACTGAATTTAACATCAGCTAGAGGGCATTTTGAGTAACATTACATTGAGGTAGCTCTAGATCTGCTAAAATGTCACTATCATCATTCATAACATTTTCTTTGTGCCTAACCTATGACTTATGAACTGTCTGATGAGTCAGATCCTTCATCCAATTCTCCCTTTTATGTCTAGTCTGGCTCTCAGTGCTTCTTCAGAGTCCCAGGAAGGAATATTTCCTAGTCTTATAAATGTAAGTCCTTGTGATTGGAAATGCTTTCCAGCCAACTAGGACAAGCAGTATATTTATTTATTTATTAAAACATTTTTATGCCGCCCC